>NW_027555847.1:99757026-99999526 GCF_003287225.1 Phascolarctos cinereus
GAATATTAATCAGTTACTTAGCAGCACTTGCAGTGGTAAAAGAGATCAGAGAAACTGTCCTCTTAATCACATGTCCTTCCATAAATGTAGAGATGACTAAATTTAACAAGATCTATTATATATATATACATATATATGCACATATATACATACATTTATTTAAGGAGAAACCTTGTATTTCTCCTTAAATAACACAGAAAGCTAAATTCAGAGTGTTTCCCAGTTTGTAGTTCTAATATGTGATCATTTCCTCCTGTGCATTTTCAATATATCATATATTGAAATACCTCACTTAAAATAATAGTTCCAAGTCACCACCAGCATTATTGAAACATTTAAATACCAAAAATAGTGATAGATTTTGAATCATTTTTTTTTTTACATCGTCACCATTCCCAATTAAATCCCTTCAAAGAAGGGGTTCCTACAAAGAAAATCTACAAAGAAAATGATCCTTTGAAACATAGAATAAAGCATATGGGGAAAAATTATCAAAATTAAATAAAACATCAGCCAAGTATGATAATAAATGCAATGTTCTACTCTATGGTCCCGCCAGGATGGAAAAAAAAAAATTTCTGGTTTCTTCTGTAGAGCCAAGACTGGCAATTGAGTAAGTTCTTTTAAAATGATTAATTATAAACTCAGTGATTTTTTTTAAATGGTGGGTTCCAGGGTACATCTTAATTCATTAGTCAATATCATTTAAAATGGTATATGTCTAGGGGTGTGTTGGAGCCAGAGACACTAATTTTTTTTTATTTTAATTTTTTATTTTTAACATGTGTTTTTAAAACTTTGGGTTACACATTTTCTCCCTTCTTCCCTTCCCACCCACCCTCATTGAAAAGGTAAGCATCTCGATACAGGTTACAGATGTGTAGTCATGCAAAACACTTCCATAGTAGTCATGTTACAAAAACTAAGTATATTTCCCTTCATCCTATCCTACCACCATTTATTCTATTCTCTCTTTTGACCCTATCCCTCCTCAGAAGTGTTTGCTTCTGATTATCCCCTCCCCTAATGTGCCCTCCTCTCTATCAGTCCCCTGCTCTCTTGTCCCCTTACCCCCTTATTTTCCTGTAGGGTAAGATTTCCATATCCTGTTGTGTATGTTATTCCCTCCTTAAGCCAAATCCTATGAGAATAACATTCACTCATTCCCTCTCACCTTCCCCCATTTCTCCTCCACTGTAAAAGCCTTTTTTTTGTCTGTTTCATGTGAGATAATTTACCCCATTCCATTTCTCCCTTTCTCCTTCTCCTAGTATTATCCTCTCTCACCCCTTAATTTTATTTTCCAGTTATCACCCTTTCATCTTCAACTCACCCTGTGCCCTCTATCTATCTATATATCTAGCGAGCTAGCTAGCTATACATACATATATATAAATTTTTCCCCCTTCCACTATCCTAATACTGACAAAGGACTCATGAGTTACAAATATCATCTTTCCTTGCAGGAATTTAAACAGCTCAACTTTAATAGGTCTCTTATAATTTATTTTTCCTGCTTACCTCTCCCATGTTTCCCTTGAGTCTTGTATTTGAAAGTCAAATTTTATATTCAGCTCTGGTCTTTTCCTCAGGAATGCTTGAAAGTCCCCCATTTCATTGAATGACCATTTTTCCCCTGAAGGATTGTACTAAGTTTTGCTGGGTAGGTGATTCTTGGTTGTAGTCCCATCTCCTTTGCCCTCTGGAACACTATATTCCATGCCCTCTGGTCCCTTAATGTAGAAGCTACTAAATGTTGTGATATCCTGATTGTGTTTCCACAATACTCGAATTGTTTCTTTCTGGCTGCCTGCAATATTTTCTCCTTGACCTAGAAATTCTGGAATTTGGCTACAATATTCCTAGAAGTTTTCCTTTGGTGATCTCTTTCAGGAGGTGATCAGTGGATTCTTTCCATTTCTAATTTGCCCTCTGGTTCTAAAATATCAGGACAGTTTTCCTTCATAATTTCTTTAAAGATGATGTCTAGGCTCTTTTTTTTTGATCATGGCTTTCAGATAGTCCAATAATTTTTAAGTTCTCCCTCCTGGATCTATTTTCCAGTTCAGTTGTTTTTCTAATGAGATATTTCACATTCTCTTCTATTTTTTCATTCTTTCAGATGTTTAGAGTGTCTTGATTTCTCAAATTTTCACTAGCTTCCAGTTGCTCCATTCTAATTTTTAAGGAAGTATTTTCTTCAGTAAGCTTTTGGACTTCCTTTTCCATTTGGCCAATTGTGCTTTTTAGGGCATTCTCCTCATTGGCTTCTTGGACCTCTTTTGCCATTTGCATTAGGCTATTTTTTAAGGTGTTATTTTCTTCAGTATTTGTTTGGGTCTCCTTTAGCATCACTCTCAGTTTTTCCTCTAGTTCTCTTGCTTGCTTCTCAAAATCCTTTTTGAGCTCTTCCATGGCCTACAACGAATTCATATTTTTCTTGGAGGCTTTGGATGTAGGAGCTTTGACTCCCTTGTCTTCTTCTAGTTGTGTGTTTTGATCTTCTTTGTCACCAACCTAAGATAATATAGTCTGACTCTTTCTGCACTGCTTGCTCATGATCCTGGCCAATTGCTTGAGTTATAAACTCTTTGTTAAGGTAAGGGGTCTGTTTCCAGTGTGGAGAATGTAGTGTCCCAAGCTTCAGGGGTTTTGTGCAGCTATTTGCAGAGGTACTTCTAGGGACCTGTAAATTTTCAGTTCTTCCAAGGTGCTATGATCAAGGGTGAGTTGTTTACTCCCACAACAAGCTCAACCACACCAGTACTTCTCCTCATCCTAGGACCACCACCCAGAACTGTGACCCAGATCCAAGCACAAGTAAAGCAAGAGAATCCTAGACTAGCAGAGAGATCCCTGCAATCCCCCTCCATTAGCCACTCGATTCCCCCTCAGTCAGTGGCACAGAAGCTCAGGAGGCAGCCCTCCTGAATGGGAGTGGATCTGGAACCCCACCATGCTTCTCTTTCACCACTGCAGAAACAGACTTTTCCCACTGACCTTCTAAGTTGTCTTTGGTGTTTGTGGGTTGAGAAGTCTGGAAACCACCACAGCTATCTGTGATTCAGTCCTCTGAGGCCTACTCCAGGTTTGCTATGGACTGTGTACCCACGCTGAACTGTGATCCTCTCACAGCCTGGCATGATATACCTTTCTGACCAACCATCCAAGTTATCTTGGGCTGGAAATTTGTTTCACTCTTTTTGTGAGTTCTGCTGCTTAAGAATTTGTTTAGAGCCATTTTTATAGATATTTGGAGGGGGTTGGGGGAGAGCTCAAGCAAGTCACTGCTTTTACTCCATTTTGGCTCCACCCCCCATTACATTTTCAATGTGAGCATTTACACTTCAAAAATCAGCAAATACTACAGATCAGGGCTTCATTTATTCTTTTGTTGATTGTCTAGTGTTAAAAAAAGTAATGGAGAAGTTCTCAATAAGAAAGGTAAAACTTAAAGCTGTGTCCTGGGTACTTGTGTGTGTGTGTGTGTGTGTGTGTGTGTGTGTGTGTGTTTTCAATTTTTTGTTTTTGTTTTTCTTTGCATTAGTCATTAAACATTTAACAAGAAACACACACAAATTCTACAAAGGTACCTAAATAGGTAAACAAGCAATATGCAGACAGTACTTTATATGAAAGTAGTAGAATTCCTTTACATGACAGCACTATAATTGTTATAAATAGACAATGGACAGAAATTTTCCTTGAAGTCACTACAGATGATGATTAGAGGAACTTGAATAAGAATAAAATCTTAATAGAGTACCATTGAACAAAAATAAATAAATAAATATCCTTTTGAAAAACACAATCACTGTGACACACACACACACCCTTTCTGTTGGCCATGATATGTTTTGATTGAGTCCAAGTTTTCCAGAACAAAGGATTTGTTTTGTGAAGTTTGGATTCAGTCAAAACACCCCACTTGAGGAACTAAAGGTCCATATGTGGCCTCCTCAACGCTGGGCAGCCAATTCCCCACCCTTGGTTCTAGACTCTCTGAATTCTGCTTAATGACACTTCATGTAAATTGAGAATGCTGAACATTCGAGAAACAAAGAGAGGTTAAAACAAAACCAATAAAACAAATAACAAAAAATAATCTCTTTTCTCAAAGAGCTCACCTTCTAATAGGGGGAGACAAAGTGGAAACAAATATATGCAAGCAAATTAAAGTAACAAAAGGAATAAACTGAAATACTTTCAGAGGGAAAGTACTAAGACTACGGAGGACTGAGGTAGGCTAGAAGAAGGTAGGACTTTAGCTGAGACTTCAAGTCAAGAAAGCCAGAAGGAAGAGATGACTAGGGAGAGAGTACCAGGTATGGGAGATAGACATTGACAGTGACTGGAGTTACGAAATGGAGTGTTATGTGCTAAGGAACAACAAGGAGGCAAGTGTCACTGGATCACAAACTGTGAGGAAGGAGTAAGTCGTAAGAAGTTTGGAAAAGGTTACAAATGCCTTTAAAAATCAAATAATATTCTATGATCCTGGGGGTAATAGAGAGTCACTGCAGTTGATATAATAGGAAACTGACAGACCTACAGATCATTTTGACAGCTGAATGGAGAACAGACTTGAATGATTAGAAATTTGAATCAGAGAGATCAATGAGCAAGGTATTCAGGCTATTGTGATACTCCAGACACGAGATCATTAGAGCCTGAACTATCATGTCAGCAATATCAAGGAAGAGAAGAGATTTTATTTGAGAGATGTTTTAAATGTAGAAACAAAAGGACTTGACAAGAGATTAGACATGGGGTTAAGAGAATGTGATGAGTCAAGAATGTCACTCAAATTGCGAGCCTGCATGACTGGAAGTATGGTGGTACCCTTAAGCAAAATAAGTATGTCAGAAGAGTAGATGGTTTGGGAAGGGGGAAGGACAAAGTTCCATTTTGTCTTAGTAAATCAAATGCTTAATAAAAAAAAAATCACCAAACAAATCCACAGCAGTATACTATGTCCTCTATACCCTTAGTGCTCTGTGAACCTAAATATGTGTTCCATTACGGACATCTCTCTGTAAAAGTGTACTTGTTCCATTATCATTTTTTAAATTTATACTATAGACAAATATTCCATTCATTACAATTTTTTCTTTACAATTAACCAAAATTGATGGCATCAACAATTCAATTAATATTTATAGAGTGTCCAAAATTGTTTTTCCTAATATTATCTACCCACTTCCCTGCTACTTCAACTCTATTACTGCGGATATAGAATGGTCTAAGGATTAAGGGTCATTTCATAGTTTTGACTTTTTAATTGCTCTCAATGACCAACAATAAAATTACCACTTTTGGATGATCACTTTACATGATTTAAGTAGATTTGTCCTCATATAGAAGACATAATCTGTCATTGAACAGAGAACAAAAGGCTTTCAAAATTGTTTGGACTTTCAAAATCTATGCCCCATTGTCATTGTCTTCAAGAGCTCAGAGTAACCATCACGTTAACATGAACCCTCAGAACACGACTGGCCAATAAGTCTTGCTTTCTGCATGATAGATTTGTTGCAGCAACTGAGATTTTTAAAATGAAGTAAATTTTTACATAATAACGTTTTATGTAAAAAAGTCATCTCATTATCAGGGATATATGTAAATATGAAAATAGATTATATGTATTCTGTATAACTTCATACATATCCATAGTTTTTCAACACTGTGAGAATACGGAATAGCCAAATATATATTCACGCAGATACATGTGTGTGAGATAAACTTTACAATCAGAAAATGATCATTTCAATATTTTGTATAATTCATATGTATTTATGAAGGTATGCACACTAAAGCTTTGAGCTACAGAATCAGAGGAGATCTGCAGTGGTGAAAGGAATTTTCTCACTAGGAATCTCCTAGTCCAATGAAATTACAGGTCAAGTGTTGAAAAAAAAAAGTATATGTTCATATTTACATAGAATGATGACAGTTCATGATCCTTTATCTCAAAGAAACCCTGTCACTAGCCTATTCCTCCCTGGATTTAGAATATGTCATAGTTAATTATGTCACAGAATCCCTGAGTGTTAGGGTTATAAGGATATCAGTGATCATCTAATTCAATCAAGTCATTTTACGCATGAGTAAAATAAAGCCCAGAAAGGAGAAAGGTCTTGACCGTATTCATACAACTATTATAGTGCAGTGCAAAGCTTTGAATACCAAGCCTAGGCCTCCTTCCACTACAACACTTTCTTCCCTAAACATTAGTATTTAAACATAATTACTATATAAAACAATACTCATTACACATATCCTTTAATATATGTCAACTTCTGCAATTTTTATTTGATTTCAACACCAAATTCTATTCCTCTAACCTCAAACTTGCTATTTTCTTTCTTTGGCACCACTGTGGCCTTCTTAAAACTTACAAAAGAAAAAAGGAGAGAGAGAGAGAGAGATGATTACATTATTCCATTTTCTAAAACTTCACTTTGGATTTTATTTAAGATTTATTAGTTCCAGTTTGACCCTCATCTACTCAGAACCTATCACTGGGCACCAGAGAGTAGAGCAAAGCCGACCAATATGGGACCTCTTCCACCAAGAGACCTAGGTAACTACCACCCACTCTTATCCTAACAGGATTTCCACTTCCCAGTGGGACATGAGTCTAAGAAATAGTAAACTTCAGACTTGAATGTGAGATTGCTTTGTCTACTTACCTCTCCTCAATGAGTGGGAAATCAGCAACTATAATCCTTCTGGTGAGATGAAAGACCTCCAAACCTTCCTTGCTACCAGGCTTTAAAGACCATTATCTGCCCTGGCCCTGTGGACTTCATACTCCTTTGCCTTACTATTTTCCCTACCACCCCACCCCAACAAAACTTTAATCCTTGTCATACATCATGCATCTGACCTTTCTTATGTGTACTGATTCCAGTTAGAATGTGAAAACATTAATAGTTGAAAACATGGACATCTTTGAAAACACGAACAGTTCCATTTTGCATTTGTATTCCTAGTATTTAGTATATTGTTTAGCATATACTATGCACTTAATATGAACTTTTTTTTCTATTCTATTCCATCCCTATTCTGCTGTCTGCCCTCTTTATTTGTGTATTGTTATTCTTATTGTCCAAACTGACTTATTACTAGAGCAATGAACTCTTTATTACCTTTCCCAGGTGACAAGGAACATACACATTTCTCCAGCATAACCACATGTAATGAGACAAAATTTTATCTACCATCAACTCCACTGTTAGAGAAGAGGAAAGGGGAAACACTTGCCATATCAATGTCTTTCTTCTTCCTCCTAAAAATCAATAGTTTCACCCTAAAGGGAAATCTACTGTTGGGGTTACATAGAAAATCATTTTAAAAACAGTTAAATTGACTTATTGATTTCTTGGAGGTTAATGGTGTTTGGCGCTGGCATTTTATTTAACTTGTTTTAACCTATTTAAAAAAAAATTTTATCTAATTTTTCCCTCCCTCCTAGTGTCAGTTTATGCTAAAGATTGTTTAGATACAGAGAAGCATATGTAAAAATAAAAATATATGTAATTGTGTGAGTGTGTGTGTGTGTGTGTGTGTGTGTGTGTGTGTGTGTGTGTGTGTGTGTATTTGAGGACTGACAGCTACTAATAGGTAAAATAGAACACAAGCTGGGCTTGGACTCATATCACTCACAAACTTTTTTCCCCCTTAAAGTTGAGTAGATACATTTCCAGCGTTGAATTTATGAAAGTAATTTTTTTTTGTTTGTTTCTTTGTTTTGTTTTCTTTTCAGTTTATGGAAAAGCATTCTTCCAAAACCAATACCATTCAATCTTATTTTCCTGAGTGGCCTATGGAGGAGCACAATAGAAGTCTAGGTAGTTATAACTACAAATTGAGAGGTAAATATTTGTCTAGTTTTATATCTTCCTGGAAGAGAAATAGCTTGTCTCCCTTTTTTTCCTAATTTTTAGATTGCATCGATCACTATTAGAGTCTTCATTTTCACACTCAATAATTTAAGGACGTATAAAGAGCCATGGCTGAAGCAGGACAGCCAGAACTCTGCTCCTACTCCAGGACTGTAAAATGTAATAGGTCTAAATCTTTAAATAATTTTGAAAGATTTTAGTTATAAAATGGTTATGTTTATATGTTGAAAACATCATTCTCTTAATGACATCAACCCAACCGGAAACTACCCAATGGCACACCATTAGACTATGATTACTGCACAGCAAATAGGCCCCTCCTCTAAATGTTTTTGTCAAGCTCCCCTCAGGGAGCAGACTTCCAGTTAGTGAGTGGCCTTTTTAGCAGCCACCTCCCAGTGTCCTTTGGTTGTGGAGCAGAGATCACAGGCCTAGAGATGGAAGGGACTGTATAGTTCAACTAGTCCAACCCCTCATTTTATGTATGAGGAAACTGAGTTTCAGATTGGTCTAGTGACCTTATCCAAGGTTATACTGGTGATATATGTCAGAGCAATTATTTCTCCTTCCTCTGTATTAGACCCGAGGGTCTCCCAATGAGTCCAGTGTCACCATATTTGTCCAAGTTATATCTGTTAATTTTTAAAAATTATTTTCAAATCACATATTGCAAAGCTCATTTGTGAGCATGTTATTGCTTCTTGGTTAAGGGGCTTCAATTCTCATTTATAGCTCCTTGGAATGTATGGATCTCTTATTTCCATGCCATTTTTATTCTTTCTCTGGTCATCTTGTTTTAAACATACGTAATGGAAGTTTTAGTAAAGATTACATAGCCCCATGTAGCACCAGAGCCAGGAGTATCTTGTCTCTTGTATCTGTTCCTCCCTCCTAGCATCACTCCAACAACCTTCAATCATGTTTCCTGTATGACCACTACAAATGAGGAGGATGTGGAAGCAGAACTGTCTTCCACTCGCTCCATGCTGTGTCTAGCTTCTATTTGTCAATTGGTACACATTGGGTAATAACTGTGGGGGACTTCAGAGCTCTCTAAACCCCCATTATGAGAGCACAGAGAAGGTGCAGTAAAAGAAATGCATGCACTCTGTTTTACCTTTTAAAATGCTTAGCTACTGAGATAGTGTTCTTGATCATTGTGTGAACAACACAAAAATTAGATTATAGCTTCAAATTGCCAGCTCCGCAGAAGTGCAACTCAAGGCAATTTATAGCTTAAAATTATGCTATTGCATTGCTTTAAAATAAGTTATAATCATTTAGCTGGCAGTAAATATTTTACCTTCTTATGAAACTTTGAGAAAAGCCAGGGTTTCTGCAGAGTAGGTGCCTGACACTGGGTTCTGCAGTGGGATTTCTTCTCTAATTTCCCCAGATTTCTTATGACCTTTAAGGTTCTAGGATATACTGCTGAACTTTAAAAGGCCCTTTTGGTATATGTTGTCCATTGGGTCTGTTGTTCCCCTTAAAGTGCTTTAAAAAAAAAAAAGCAGATGGGCTAATCAATGTGAAAAGTAAAAACACCTCTCATTTTTTGCATTTAATGGAAAGCCCCAGAGGGACAGCACAGGGCAATGGCTGAGCAGGCACTTAGAACCCTGGATGCCAAATCCAGCATGATGTTCATTGTTCCATGCTGTCTTCCAGGAATAGTGCAGATGTTTAGCCAGGGAAAGGGCTCAGAAAAAGAGAAGGGCAAGAGTCTGGGTACCAGACAAAAGGTGACATATCTAGGGCATAAATAGCCTGTTTTGGAGAAAGTACAGTAGAATAAAGCACATCGATTTTTTTTCAGTTGTTTTTCAGTCATGTCTGACTCTTTTTGACCTCATTTGGGATTTTCTTGGCAAAGATACTGGAGTGGTTTGCTATTTCCTTCTCCAGCTTATTTTACAGATTAGGAAACCAAGGCAAACAGGGTGAAGTGACTTGCCCAGGATCACACAACTAGTATGTATGTGTCTGAGGCCAAATTTAAACTCAGGGAGATGAGCCTTCCTGACTCCAGGCCTGCCACTTCATCCATAGTGCCATTTAGATGCCCTATAAACCCCATTTATGTAGTGTTTTTTAGCATGTTTATTCATTTAATACTCATAATAATCTTATGGGGTAGGTGCTGTTATTATCACAATTTTACTTTTGAGGAAATTGAGGTAGATTGAGGGGTTAAGTGGCTTGCCCTAAATCACAAAAGCTAATGTCTGAGGCTGGCTTTCAATTCAGGTCTTCCCAATTTCAAATCTCCTGCTTCATCCGCTGTTCCACTTAACTGGCTATGTATCGATAAATACATAGGAACAAAGGGTTTTTGAGGTTTCTCAGTTATGTATTTTCTATATAAGGCGTCTAGTTTTCAAGAACATGTTTTTTTTAAAATATTCATATTAAATGAGTAAATGAATATTCAAATAAAAGGAAAACATGTCCTTTAAAAAGTTCTCAATAAAGCTGCAATCATTAGTTTCTAGGCCCCCTGATTAAGTGTTGCATTTGTCCAGGAGAATGCCCCTTTATGGAAAAAAAAAATAGAAGTTCTTCCACTTGGGCTATCAATCCAAAATTACTATAAAAGAAAACTGCTAGCTCCATGTTTATATACCTGTATAGGAAAATCTGGGTCCTGTCACCGTGGCTGCTTTGCTCACATGCAGTGAGAATGAATGGGCCTGGTTGCTTTCCAAATGCTTAGGTGTCTGTTCTAGAGTTGGTTTTGGCCCCATTTTTTAAAAGTGTGAACAAGACTGTAAACATTATATATCATTGCTGATGCCAAGATCCTTCAGGCAGGAAATATTCAAAAGACTTCTTCAGGAGAAAGCTCCATTAGGAGGCAATTTTATTAACTTCACTACAGTACATGATAATTAGCTTTGGGGTTGTTTCTTTTGGACTAAAAGCAGTCATTGGGAATATTAACTCCCTAAAAAGTACCTCCATAATATAAAAATTCACAACATGAATATTGTTATTTGCAACATTTTCTCAGCTTAAGGCTTTGTACCACAAAGCAGCTTTTGACCCCAAGACCTCCTTATTGTCAGTAATTCAAAAACTCATTCATTTTCAGTAATGAAATTAGCTACAAAAAAATTCCATTGCCTCAATTGAAAAGTTATTGTCTTTTTCTCATCTTTACTTCCTTCCTTTGTCAGATTCCCTAACCAGACTTTACTCATTTTTCAATACCCAATATAACTCCAATGGACTTCATAAAATTGCCTCTGAACCCTGCAAATTACATATCCTATCAAATAGTGCATTCATTCATTCCTCCATTTATGCATGCATGCATGAATCCATCCATCCATTCAACATTTTCCCTGCTATGGACTCTTTTAACATTTTAGTTGTACTATAATATAACTTTTATTCTTTTCTTGTATTATTAAATGCAATATAGTACGGTAGATGAAAAGTTTGCCTTGAACCTTGGAAGAACTAAGTTCAGATTCTGCTTCTGACACACATTGACTGAGTTACTCTGGACAAGTTGCAACCTCTTAGTCCTCTAGGAAAATTTCTAGTATCATAAGTTTCAGTAAAGGTGCAGGCCTGCACGGACAGAGGGAGTTTTCTCACTCACGATTTTCCTGCACCAGTGAAATCACATATCCAGTTCCTAACCTACTTTTCCTATGTTATTAGAATAGCCACATGTATATGTCTTATTTAGTGGACTATATTCTAAGGCCTTTTAGCATATGATGAGTGATTACTATTTCTCTTTATCCATTTTTACCTCACCAAAAAAATGACATAATTTGTGATTATGTGTGTATGTGTGTGTGTAAATTCTCTGTCTACATATATAAAAATAAATAATATAGAATTATTTCACATGCTCACAGATTTTCAGAATTGGAAGACATCCCAAAATTCAGAGATTTGGAGCTGGAAGGAACCTCACATGTGATGTAGTCCAACATCTTGTTTTTAAAGATTAAGAAAACTAAGGCCCAGAGAAATTAAGTGACTGGTCAAAATCACATAGGAAGAAGCATTGAAGGCAGGATTTGAATCAAGGCCCTTTGAAAACAGAGTCGAACTATTTTATATCTGTCTAAGAAGCTTATCTACAATAGCACTCAGAAGTAGTCACCAATGAATGAATGAATGAATGAGGAGGGGAATATAAATTAAACGTCAAATACTGTGCTAAGCTGTGGGGTTGAATTTAAAAAAGAAGGAAGGAAACACATATTTATTAATCACCTACTCTGTGCCAGGCACTACAAACAGCACTAATGAATATTATCTTATTTCATCTTGACAATGATTCTCTGAGACAGGTACTATTATTATCCTCATTTTACAGTTGAGGAATAAGAAACACAGACAGTTAAAGCGACTCAGGATCACACCGTTAGGAAATATCAGGAGCCAGATTTGAATTCTGTTGTTGTTGTTGTTGTTTAAACACTAGGCCCAATGCTTTGTCACCCTGGGCAAGTCACTTAACCATTGTTTGCCTCAATTTCCTCATCTGTTACATGGGGATAATAACAGAACCTGACTTTCAGCATTACCATGAAGCTTGTATGAGATGCTGCCTGTGAAATGCTTAGTACAGTGCCTGGCACATGATAGATGTTATGTCAATGTTAGTTATTAATATTGCTATTATTATTTTCTACTATCCTGGCTAGCTGCCTCTCTAATTAGGGTACTAATATAACTGTTTTCCCCTCTCCTACTCCTACCACCTAGCTTGTTCCTTTGCTTGCTTTTTTGAGTGGGAGTGGAGGTGATGAACCAGCCCTTGTAGCTGAGGACAGCTCTCAACAGTGGACTTCTTAATTGGTTCCAAGGCTGGAGGTGGAGAGAAAGGTTTTGGAAGAAAAAAACAAAACACCACTTCATTCATACATTCATTCAACAAACATTTATTAAGTACCTATTGCATATAGGTGCTTAGCCCTCCAAAAGATTGAGCATTTAGATAAAAGAAGCACCAGAAACTCCTGGAGTTCACAGTTCAGTAGGAGAACATACAAAGAATTAGAATACACAGTACTATGTCATATGTATCATAATCCTTAAGTGCCTGCCATGGGAGCTCAGACTCTTCCCAGGAGATCCTGGGCCCTGATAGAGAACTTCACTTTATGTTCTCTGAAATCAGACCACAACACTTTACAACCATTTTCAAACCATGCCTCTGCTATTCTCCTCCTTTCCCCCTCCTCTGTCCATCACTCCCTAGGTCTTTTTTTATTTGTTTTATTCTACCATTAGAATGTAAGCTCTTTGAAGGCAGGGATTTTTTGCTTGCTTATGTAGGAAAATGCCAAGCATATAGAGAGAACCACTTGTGAGAGGCTGGCCTGTAACTCAAAGGAAAGGAGACTATACATCTCCAGCCTTTTCTCACCCACCCCTCTCCAAGGGAGACTTTCATTCTTTCTGCAAGGGGAAGCAACAGGTTAGGGACCACTCTGCTCTCAACACTCCCTTAAACATTGCTAGTGTAGAGGATATGATCTGGTTCCATCTAACTTCTAATTGCTTTGTTATTATTATTTCAAGGAAACATCTTAATAATAAAAGGAAGGGGGACCCTAAGGTTTAGGTATATAGTAAGGCTCGACTCCTGCACCCCAAATATCAGTTCTACAATGAAAACACACACATAGCAAATAAAAATGAAACTCATGTATCCAAATATAATGGAAAACAGAAATCAGAGAAAATATACACAGAACAATATGTACAAGAAAATGCAGAGTTATCTCATTCAGAAGAGAGAATATCTTCAGTCTCATCCTAGAAGAAACTCCCCAAAATCTCTAGAATAAGCAAATTGGAGATAGGGGCATGATACAGACTGCTGGCTCCTCTCATGTCTTCATAAGAGTCTTTTCCTTCAGCAACCTGAAGTGGGTTGACCTCTTCCATCATCTTTCTCAAAGCTAGAAGCCTTAAGCACCCAATGTGACTCAGTTTGATGAATCCCAAAGAAGACTAACTTTTAAGAGTCCTGAAGTGGAGTGTCTAAGAACTGAAGTTCTTTTGCCTCTCAGTTACTCTGCCTTGAACCTTGCTCAAGGCAGGACATTTATCTCCACCAATAAGGACAGTCCCATACTACTGTGTCCTGAGACAGGGGCTACATTTATATTTGTATTTCTAGGGGTTAGGATGGTGCTTGTCATGTAATAGTTAATTAATAAATGTTTGGGCATTCCTCCATGTACACTAGAGATATGTAAAATAAGTTTAAGGAAGGCTATCATTATTATCTGGGAGGATGTAGGAGGCTTTCTAGAGAAGTTTGCAATTTGAGTTGAGGTGTTAAAAATGGATAGGAATTCAAGGGGTGAAGAGAGAAAGACACACTAGAGGTGCCAGAGGCAATTATGTCCATTGGGTGAAAAAGTAAATGAATATAGAATGGAAAAGAGATGAAACCTCCCTAGTAGGATTTGAGGTTGGGCAAGGTAGAAGTGACCTGGTCAGAGACTTGCTGAGCCAGGGGGAAAGAATAGTGATATGGAGACATAGAGAAGATGATTACTTCAGTCTTGGGTAGATAATGCACTGAGGAGGAGAAGATGGGGAGTTATAGATTTTGGAAGCTACCCTTTTGAAAATGGGCTAAGCTAGTAGTGGAAAAAGCACTGTATATGGACATATAAATTCAAATCTTGATTCTGCCATTAATTGTTTGTATGTTATTTGCAAAAAGTTCTCTCTCTTACACACCAGTGAAATCAAAGTAAGCCTATATCTATCTATCTATCTATCTATCTATCTATCTATCTATAGATAGATAGATAGATAGATAGATATGTATGTATGTACATGTGTTTTTTTTTTTGGGGGGGGCTAGGCAATGGGATTAAGTGACTTGCCCAGCTAGTAAGTGTTATGTGTCTGACAACAGATTTGAGCTCAGGTCTTCCTGGGTCCAGGGCTGGTGCTCTATCCACTGCACCACTTAGCTGCCCCAAGACTAGATTTCAAGTCGAAAACCAGGGTTTGAATCCTCAGTTTCCACATACTATACACATAGCTTTGGACAACTTGGCTTCTTGATCTGTAAAATTTTTTAAAAACTGTTGTATTAAATAATAATTAAATTTCCTTCAAATTCTAAATTATAAACCTATGAGTTCCTATTTCCTTTTTTGTAAAATTATTTGCTTAGTTTACAGAGTCCTTTTGAGGAAAGCACTTTATGGACTTTAAAAATATGAATTTTTATTGATGTCCCTCCCCCGACGAGATAACCTTATTTAATCAGAGCCAAAGAGGATGACAGCATGGACACAGTAACATTTGCAATTTGATTATGAGATTTCTGTTGTTGTCTTTAGTTCGCTGTCCCCCTCCCTCAAAAGGATTTTTGTCTCAGTCTTATAGTCTGTGGTTCTGTGAAGACCCAGGCAATGAATAAGCCAACAGCAACTGAAGCAAAACTGCAAATAAACAAGATCATTGGGCTGTATGATGCTAAAGAATCAGGAGAATGACCTATTTGCTATTGCTGGAAACCTGAACTCTACCTCCCACCAGCTAACACCCAAACCCTTATGACTAGAATGCCATTCTTTCTGTCTCTCTGTCTCTTTGTCTCTCTGTCTCTATCTCTCTGTCTCTATCTATCTCTCTGTATCTCTGTCTCTCTGTCTCTGTCTCTCTCTCTCTCACACCCTCTCTCTTTCTCTCAAAATTCTTAGATTCCTTAAAGGCTCAACAAGGGCACCACATCTAGTGGCAAACCTTTCTTGATTTCCCCTATTTGTTAGTAGTCTCAACCTCCATAAATTACATTACATGCATCTTTCTGTTCATATTTATCTCCCCCACACCACCACATTCTATAAAATGTAACCTCTTTGAAAGCAGAGACTATTTTACATTTTGTCTTTATATCTCCAGTGCCAATCACAGTGCCTGACTCATAATGGATACTTAATAAATGTTTAGTGAATAGAATTTAAACGACTGATAACTTTTGTATTTTGTTTTATTTTGCATCATTTCAATTTTTAAAGCTGACGTTATCAGTCATTTGAGCAAACTGATCAGTTGTTTTGACATCCTGTAAACAGTATAAGTGAAGCAAAGTTAATTCCCTTCAAACTAGGCATTTTCATTTTCTGAAAGATGAAAATTTATCATAATGATATATATATATATATATACACACACACATTTATACACACACACGCATATATATATACACACACACATTTATACACACACAAGCATATATATATATATATATATATATATATATATATATATATATACACGCATATATATCCCAAAACCCCTCAGATTTTAATTGGTTATTTTGGTACACCTCATAACATTTGAAATATCAAATAAAGTAAGATCTCCTGGCTAAAAAATTAAAATAAAGAACTCATTTCTATTTAAGTTTCATCTAGATTTTTCTCACATCAGTTTCAGATACACTGGTTGCTCCAAATGCCAGTAGTATATATTTAGAATACACTTTCTATCCTGAGCCAAGATGAAACCTACATCTCCCTGATGAATTCCACTAATGAGTTTTTAGAGCCCATAAGCATTAATCATCTACGCAAAAGAGATGTTTTCTCTTATAAGGTTTTTTTTTTCCTTACACCAACTCCAGATTTTCTATTGTTCCTTCGACAAACTGATTTGTTGCTGTTCTGGGTGAATCTAAGAGGAAACAAATTTGACTTACGCACATTTTTCTTTGCTTCCAAGAGAATTCCTCCATCTAGCATCTCTCTCAATCTTCCCAATTGGAGCCCAATATCAACATGTCAGCATTATACTAGTTAGCTCAGCCAAAAGTCTTTCCTGAATTTATAGCAGTGTACAAATTGTCATTTCCCAAAGACTGGCAATAACTTATGTTTGAGGACTAGAAGAGAATACTGATTTAATTCCTCATGTAATTTATATGCTTCCTCAGGAGGGGAGAATGGGCCAGAATGAGCTTAGCCTGAGCCAGGACAAGGCATTTGTGACTTTCCTCCTTCACCACTGCCATGGAGTTCGATCACTGAACCCCTTGCCTTTTACTGTGTGCCACAGACTTGGAGTCTTCAGTATAAAGTGGCTTAACTGGCACCTAAAATATGTACATTTCTAAAAACTGCCATTAAGATGTGTTCTTAATTCTTCCTCATTCTTTTCCTGCACTATGTCTGATATGATATTCTTACCTTTCCTAGTTCTGAGCTGAATGATTTTGTTCCAACTCTGCTCATGTTTCTGTTCACTTCTCACAATACCTTCATTGGATCTCCACTAGTATAGAATAAAGTCATAGTCTCCCAGAATCATGAGTTTAGAGTTGAAAGGAAACTCAGAGGGTAATTAGTTCAATTCATATATTACGAAGAATCCTCTCTGCAGTACCTTTAGTAAGGGGTTATCCATGTTTCTCTTGATGGTGTCCAATGATGGGTAAATTGTTATGTCCCAAAGCAGTCCGAACTGCTTTTGGAAACTTCTAATTTTTTGGAAGTGTTTTCTTATATAGAACTGAAATCTTTCTCTCTGTAGTGGGTATCCACTTGGTTGTCCTCTTAGGACAATCAGAACAATTAGAAAATTCCTATCCTTGACATTTAAGACCCTCCATAATTTGACTTAAAACTACTTTTCTGTAATTATCTTTTACTATTTCTTTTCTCTTATAACCTAAAGAAGTAAGACAAGAATTCTCTCTATGACCTCAGGATACTCTTTATTTTCTTACCTCTGTGCCATTCCTCATATAAATATTCTTCCTGGGAAGCCCTCATCCCCACCTCTGTCTGTCAAAATCTTACCTATTCTCAAAGGAGTAGTCTTTCCACAAAACTTTCCCTTATTCTACAATGGTTGACTGACATGTTTGTTCAGCCCTAGGCTATCACTATATTGACAAAGTAAAGAAATGAAATCTGCTGCCAGAAAGAACTTGAGAATTCCACCTGTCTCCATCTCTCAGGATTGGAAATAAAACAACACATTTGAAGCCTATTAATTTATAATCATATGTTTTTAGAGTCTGTCCTAAAATTTACTTCAGCACAATCTACAAAGACTGAATTTGCTATGAAAGTTAATTAACATTAACTAGACTAGGAGGTAAGGGTGGAGATAGATATTTATCTTGGTTTGGAAAAAAAAAATGTAAGCATTGGGTAGCCACATGACAAAGTGGATAAAGTCATGGGCCTGGAGTAAGAAAGATAGAATTTAAATCTGACCTCAGACATTCATTAGCTATGTGACCCTGGACAAGTCACTTTACCTTGTTTGCCTCAGTTACCTCATCTGTAAAATGAGCTGGAAAAGGAAATGGCAAACTATTATGGTGTCTTTGCCAAGAAAACCCCAAATGGGGTCATGAAGAGTCAGACATGACTGAAAAGACTGAACAACATTGTTAAAATTATCTTGGTAGTCTAATTGTACAATTCTCCCTCTAGTTATATAACTTCTGGAAAACCACTTAGCCTCTCCAGGCCTCAGTTTTCTCATCTGTAAAAGCAATTTGGATTTGGTCATTTCCAATTTTTCTGCCTGATCTAGTTGTTCATTACTCCATGCTGATTTAGCTACTTTCTCATTTGCTGTGCTAATTACCAATGAACAATCATTTTTTTTCTTCTCTCCTTTTTTACTATACTTTTTTTTTATTCTGTGTTCACATTTATGTTTTCCTTTTAGCTGGTCATATATATTATATTTACTAAATGTAAAACGTTTTAAAATTTTGAAAGGCAAAATGACAACATATTGTCAACCATGAGAATTAAAAAAAAAACAAAACAGATCCATACTGGCTAGCCCCACATCTTACTGGTGGAGAAGAATAACTGACACCTTTATATTTAAAATAACCTTAAAATGAGGTTGGACTATGAATGTTTTCTTATTCCCTGTTCTTCAATCTTGTTCCCTATTACTGAAAACAGACTAGTTAACAGCACAATAAAAGGGAAAAGACCTTTGGAACATGAGTTAGAGGGCTTGACTTTTAGTCCTTAACCTGCTGCTAACACTTAAAATAAACTTTACAAAGTTCACAAATTTTGCCTGGCTCCAACTTCTTCATCTATAAATAGATGGACAACAGGTAGATTGTATAACTTTTAAGATTCCTTCTAGTTCTGACATTTTGTGTGCCATGGGTAAAATGTTCTCTTAGCCTAATGCTTTTCATTCAATTACTTCAATTGATTTTCTCTCACACAATCTTAGTTAATTTACATACAAGCTTAGTGTATCATCATCATTTGGCTCTGCTAGTTAACATGGACAAATGCCCTACCTCAAACAGTTAGCAGCACAACTAATGGGCAGCAATGACTTTCTTTTGTATTAGTCTATTTATCTGTGAAAACTGCTTTGCTAACTTTCTGATAAAATGAACATATTGCTGGGAAATACCATATATACTAAATATCAAATGTTTCCAAGTGTCTTAATAGCATGATATATTTATAAATCATACTGAGCTAGAATCTGTGTGGTATAGTGAATAGATAGCTGGCCCAGGACTCAGGATCATCTGGGTTTCAAGTTCTGCCTTGAACACAACATACACTATAAGACTATAAGTTAGAAAAAATATGATAGGCATTAGAGCAAAAAATTTCCATAGTGAGAATTCCTTATACTGAACAAATCAACACAAGACAAAAACAAAACAAAACAAAAACCACGCAAAACACTGGAATATGGAAAGCTTAAATCTTTCCTTTTATAGGAAGATTTCCCTTCACCAGTCACTTCTATTGTTAACACCATCCCTCTGCTGATTTTTAACTTCATTTCCATATATATTATGTTTATGTATGTGTGCATATGTTATATATATATATATATGCATATGTAAATTTTTTCATAGGCATACATGTACATGTTGTGTGTACTTAGTTATTTACATTTAGTATCTTATATGTGAAATTCTTGAGGTCATTGGCTATATTTTTCCCTTTAGGAAAGAGTGAGCAAATCTAAAATATCCGCATGATCCTTGAACTTAGACTATCTGAGGTGAACATTTGCCCATATTTACAAAGCCAGTGTTAGTCAGAGGCAGTTGTACCCAAATTATCCTAATGCAGATCTCGGTCTATGCAATGCTTCCTTCCAGGTTCATAATTCTGTAAAATCAGAATGCAAAGGCACACTCATGCATTTATGATAACATTGCTAGTAGAAAGTGAGCCAGTTGAATGTGGGAGGAAATTGTAAGCCAGTCCAACATATTCAACAGATTCACTAAAGTTAATGCAACAGGAAGATAAAAGTAGGCAAGATAGGATGTGAATGAAATTCCTGGCAGAAGACAGTACAAATACAACAAAGATGTGGGGGAAATATCTCTCATTCTTTGCAAATGTGCTTCCAAGAAAAGTAATACCAGTGGAGGAGACCTCAAAGATGACCATGCACAGCACAATACATTTGATATATACCAAATGGAAAACTCAACACATAAAAGCTAACATGAGAATCAGGTTCCTGAAATTATTTTCTATTTAGCTTTGAAAACTAGCATATATCAAATGCTAGGAAATGGGTGTGAAATTAGAAAAAAATTTTCCACTTTTGGTCTGTCATTGAGAAGGAATATAGAAATGATCAGGCATCAATTTTTCTAAAGTGTCATAAAAATTATTCCAATTCATAACCCCAAAGAAAAAAGGGACCAGTGAGGGGGAAGGCCTATTGGGGGATAGGAAATGAATCCTTCAATTACAGTTCTGATTTTTAGGACAGCTGCAAGTCAACAGAACAACGACAAAAACAAAATCTCGTTAAAGTCAGGAAGTAGAATTGGTTAGCGGTTCCTCCAAAGCCATTAGATTAGAAAGAAAGAGCAATTTCCTGGTTTTCCACAAAGCTAAACTCATATCATTTTTTCCTCCTCTCCTTAATAATTCTTCTATAGCACTGAAGTGTGAGAGCTTATTTTCCCCCCTAGGCCCAGAGTACACTCCCCTAAATTTGTACTGTAGCCAGTGATAATTACAGCAGCTCTTTTGCTCCTTCTTGGCAGTTCTGATCACAATTAGATCAAGGAAGAGAGGGAAACTACTAATTCAAATGAGTGGCTCACCCCTCCAACTTTCTGGGAATCCATTTGTACCTGTCTCCCATTAGCCAGGGTGATTCATGGTATTGATGTAAGCAATAAACAAAGGCACAGGATGAAGAATGCACTGTGATCAAGGGTGCATACTTACTGGTGACTTCTTAAAGTACCACATTAATTAAATTCAGTACTGCCTGAGTTGTACAGCAAGGCAGTTTGCAACAAGTTTGCAATTTCCTACACCTCAGTGTTTAAATCACCCTCAGATTTTACTGCCAACTAGTCCCAAGGTAGGGATGGAAATTTAAACAAACTAGACATATTTATGAGAGAGGCAGCATTGCAACATAGTAGATAGAGAACTAGCCCAAAAGCAAGACTTATAGTTGAGTCGTACCTCTGACATAGTCACTGGATCACCCTGGGAAAGTCATTTAACCTCTGAGACCAGGAAATTCTCAGTAACGTGGATGAAAGCATAAGCAGATGTTCTTTGCCTATTACTAGCAAACAATTCAGCTGTAGCAGACCAATTTCAAGCTATGTGTTACTTAATGGGAGTCATCTCACTGGCTGCTGATCCAAGAGAATGGATGACTCAGGGGAACTGTGAAAAGAAACAAGAGTTTCCAACTTATGTTCTCTGGGCTTCCAGTTCATAAGATATGACTTTATTAAGGGGTGAAAAAAGATAGGCTTTTCTCTTGTTTTTCAGTCACTCATGTCTGACTCTTTGTGACTCCATTCTGGGGTTTTCTTGGCAAAGATAGTGGAGAGGTTTGTCATTTCCTTCTGTAGCTCATTTTTTACAGATGAGGAAGTAAGGCAGTTGACCTGGATCACACACATAAAATGTATCTGAGGCCATATTTGAACTCATTGAGTTGAGTTTTCCTGATCGCAAGCCCAGTGCACTGTCCTCCGTGGCACCTAGCTGCAATTACTCCTTCTCTACCTTGGGGTCAAGATGACCCTGCCCACACAGGAACTAGTTCTGGGGAATTCGATGAGATACGTGGGTGCTGGGGCCCCCAGACTCCCTTTGCTATTGTTCCATGTTTGTTTTCCTTCAGTGGATTTTCTTGCAGACTTGAAAACTGGAAACATATTAGTTCTGGTGGTAATGTCTATGATAGTGGCAACAGTTGTATCAGTAGCATGAGCTGCCTGACAGTAAAGGCAAAATGCTCATCAGATTGAGTGGCCACCAGAAATAAGACAAAAGCTGGCTATTTGGTCAGATAGTATTAAACTGATCTGAAAACATAAAACCAGTTAAAGCCTTACAAAAAGTGTTTTGCATCCTGATGATGGGGTGCTTTAGTGCTTGTGTTTGGGTGCTTGTGCTTGTACTTGTACCCCAATTTCTCCCTAGCCTCAGAAACACTGTCTCTAACAACCATTCCCCAGCCCAAGGACACTATGCCTAGCAGTTATTCATGCATGGGCCTCAGCACAACCCTTACCTCTATCTCTGGTACAGCTACACAGAGCTGGGCTGCTCAGGCCCCAGCCCTCAGATCATGTCTCTGGAAGCTTCCCAATTCCTTAGTAGTTCCTGTCTTGTAAGAAAGCTTTCCCTTGTTGCAGAACATTCTCTCATCAAGACGGAGGGAGAGGGGTGCCTTGCCCAGCCCAAGGAGTTTTGTCCTGGGCCAGCCCAAGGACTCTTCCTCCTGCCAGACTCCAAAGATCCATACCTCTGTCATCTCCCTCCCTGTCTGGTATACTCCCTGTACTTTCCCATCCATAGCCCCCAAAGACACCTGCACCTTTGGATTACCTCATCAGTGTCCCTGGCATTACTTTCCCATGCTCTTTTCCATATAAACCCTAGCTGCATTCTCAGTCTCTCGCAGGATCCTGTAAGAATCCTCGCCCGCTGAAGAGGGTAACAATAAATCTTTGCCACCTTGAAGAATGCTTGAGTCTGTGAATTCATTCCAGAAGACCCGTCCTGTACTCCGGTCTTTGAGGGGTCACAACTTCTCAACCTCTTACACCGCAACACTGAGAAGGTTTATCTATCGGTTTCCTAGTAGATTAAACACTTGTTAAAGGTTAAGTTAGTGAATTCTTTTCTAATAATTATGCATTGCACACTGTGGTTCTTTCGATGTAATATTTCTGCCTGTATAGGAATGAACTACCTGTCTCCTATCTAAATCTTGTTATCCAGTGAGTACTTCTTTTACTTACCTCTTTAGGGGAGAGCCAGAAATGAGTCATGGAGCTATCTCTCTGTGCTTATATATGCATATGTATGTGTATGCATATATACATATATAAAATATGTGTATATATATATATATATATATATATATGAGCACTTGTATAAAAGTGTAATCATTTAAAGCTTATATCATTATATATAATTAGATTGCATGCATAACTGAATATTATATATCACATATATGTGTTAATGTATGAATGTGTATATGGAAGGGAGAATGTAATGTGTGTTTTACTATTCATACACACACACACACATTACCCCCATCCCCAGTGAAGTGGTGAAGTGGCACAACTGATTTTTTTCAGTATTCAATTATTTTCTAATTACATGTAAAAAATTATAACATTCTTTTTTATTTTAAATTTTTAAATTTAAAATTTTTAAATTTTCAAAAATTTTTTAAATTTACATTTTAATTAGATTTTTAAATTTTAATTTTTTAAAATTTTAAAATTTTAAAATTTTCTAAATTTTTCAATTTTTTTCCAATTTTTTCAATTTTCAATTTTTTCAATTTTAAAATTTGAGTTTCAAATAGTCTCTTTCCATCCCTCCTCCTTTCATTGAAAAGGAAAGCAATTTGATACAGATTATACATGTGCAGTCATGCAAAACATTTTCATAATAGTCATATTGTGAAAGAAAAGAGACCAAGAAAAACAATGTTTAAATATATACACACACACACACACACACACACACACACATACTTTGATCTGCATTCAAACTCCATCAGTGGTAGATAGCATCTTATCCATTTATTTATTTATTTATTTTGGCAAGGCAATTAGGAATAAATGACTTGCCCAGAGTGACACAGCTAATGAGTATCATGTGCCTGAGGCTGGATTTGGACTCAGGTCCTCCTGACTACAGGGTAGGTGCTCTATCCACTGCACCACCTAGCTGCCCCTGGTAAATAGCATTTTTCACCATGTGTCCTTCAAAATTGTCTTAGACCCGTTCATAGCTGATCATTGTTCAATATTGCTGTTACTGTCTACCATGTTCTGGCTCTGCTTCTCTTTGCACCAGTTCATGACTTTCTAAGTTTCTGTTTTTTCTTTTTCTTTTTTTTTTTCTTCCTGAACACCTTCTGCTCATTGTTTACTATGGCACAATAGTATTCCATCACAATCATATACCACAGTTTGTTCAGACATTCCTCAATTGATGGCATCTACTCAATTTCCAGTTCTTTGTCACCACAAAAAGAACTGCTACAATTATTTCTGAATATATTTTTGAATATTTTCCTTTTTTTTTTTAAATCACTATAGTCTGTAGACCTACTAGTATCATTACTGACAGCACAGTTTTATAGCCCTTTGGACATAGTTCTAAGTTGTTCTTTAGAATGTTTGGATCAGCTCACAATTCCACCAACTGTGAATTAGTGTCGCAATTTTCCTACATCACCTTCAACATTTGTCATTTTCTTTTTCTGTGCTATTGGCCAATCTGATGTTAGAGGCTGTACCTCACAGTTTTTTTCATATCATTTAATTTTTTCTTCTGAAAACTGCCTGTTCATATTATTTGACCATTTATCAATTTGGAGGAAGGACCTATATTCTTATTCATTTGAACAAATTCTCTACATATTTGAGAAATGAGGACTTTGTCAAAGTTATTTGCTATAAATTCTGCCCCCTCTGCCCAGTTTTCTGCTTCCTTTCTAATCTCAGGTTGCATTGGTTTTGTTTGTGCAAAACTTTTATAATTTAATGAAATCAAATTATCAATTTATATCACATAATACCCTGTATCTCCTTTTTGGTCATAAATTCTTCTTTTATCCATAAATATGAAAGGTAAACTATTTTATGATCCCCAAATTTGCTTATAGTATCACCATTTATGTTTAATTCATGTACTCATTTTGACCTTATCTTGGTATACAGTTGTGAGATATTAATCTCTACCTAGTTTCTGACAAACTGCTTTCCAGTTTTCCCAGCAGGTTTTTTTTTTGTTTGTTCTGGTTTTTTTTTTTTTTGTCAAATAATGATTTCTTGTCCCAAACACTTGGATCTTTGGGTTTATTAAACATTAGATTACTATGGTCATTTACTACTGTGTACTACGTACCTAATCTATTCTATTGATCCACCATTCTATTTCTTATCTAATATGAGATTATTTTGATGACTACCACTTTTTAATAGTTTGAAACCTGTTATGGTTGAACCACCTTCCTCCCCATTTTTTTTTTCATTTATCCTCTTGATATTCTTTACCTTTTGTACTTTCAGATGAATTTTGCCATGATTTCTTCAAGCTCTATAAATTAATTTTTTTGCTAGTTTGATTGATATGACACTAAATAAGTGAATTAATTTAAGTAGAATTGTAGTTTTTACTATATTGACTTTGCCTACCCAGGAGCAACTAACAAGTTTTTTTTTTTCCAATTGCTTAGATTTGACTATGGAAAAAGTGTTGTCTAACTGTGTTCATATGGTTCCAGGTTGTATCTTAGCAAGTAGATTCGCAAGTATTTTACATTTTCTTCCATTATTTTCAATTTTAATTTCTCTTTCTATCTTTTGCTGCTAAATTTTCTGGTAACATATAGAAGTGCTGATGATTTATGTGGGTTTATTTTATATCTTGCAACTTTGCTAAAATTGTAAATTATTTCAAAAAAGTTTTAGTTAATTCTCTAGGGTTCTCTAAGTGTACTATCATATCATTTGCAAAGAGCGATAATTGTTTTTCCCTCATTGCCTATTCTAATTCCTTCAATTTCTTTTTTCTTCCCTTATTTCCATAGCTAACATTTCTAGCAGAATATTGAACAATAGTGCTGATAATTGACATCTTTACTTCAGATCTGATCTTATTGTGAAGTCTTCTAGCTTATCCCCATTACGAATAATGCTTGCTGATGATTTTAGATACAACTGTTTGTAATTTAAAGGAAACTTCCATTTATTCCTGTGCTTTCTAGCGTTTTTAATAAGAATAACTGCTTCATTTTTTAAAAGTGTTTTCTGCACCTATTGGGATAATCATGATTTTCTTGTTTTTATTATAATTATTGATATGGTCAATTATTCAGATAGTTTTCCTAATATTGAACCATCCCTGAATAACTAGTATAAGTCTTACCTGGACTGATCTTTGTAATATATTGTTGTAATCTCCTTGCTAATAGTTTATTTAAATTTTTTGCATCAGAAATATTCATTAAGGAACTCTAGTTTTTATTCTGTTTTTTTGTTCTTCCCAGTTTATGTATCAGCACCATATTTGTATTATAAAAGGAATTAGATAGGAATCCTTCTTTGCCTGTTTTTTCAAATAATTTGTATAGTACTGAAATTAATTGTTCTTTAAATGTTTTATAAAATTCATTTATGAATCCATCTGGTCCTGAGGATTTTTTCTTACAGAGATCATTGATGGATTGTTAAATTTATTTTTCTAAGATAGAGTCATTTAAGTATTCTATTTCCTTTTCTGTTAATCTGGGCAATTTATGTTTTTGTAAATATTCATCCATTTCACTTAGATTGTCAGATATATTGGCATATAATTGGGTAAAATAGTTCCTAATAATTGCTTTAATTTCATCTTCACTGGTTTTAAATTCACCCTTTTCATTTTTGATACTACTAATTCAGTTTTATTTCACTCAAATTAATCAATGGTTTATCTGTTTTATTGGTGTTATTGGTGTTGTCACTGCTTTCCTCACCTGTGCTCTGGTCTGTAAGAGAACACAAGTACTCTTTTCTACCCTGAAACAGTGACCAGGGTCCCTGTTCCTGCTTCTCTCCTAGTTCTGCAACTGTGACCTGGAACTGGGTATGGGCAATGGTATTGTTATTACTATTTTACTATTGAGGAAAATGAGGCAAACTAAGGTTGTCACTTTCCCAGGGTCACACAGCAAGTGTTTGAGGCCAGATTTGAACTCAGATCTTTCTGCCACCAAGCCTTGTGTTCGTGTGCCATGTAGTTCCCTTGACTGTAGTGAACATGGAATGATAGCAAGATGTAAAGACAGGAGCTAATATCATTATTGCCACATCACTTCTCTGGAACTATTTTGCAGCATCCTACTCCCCATAAAGGGGAAGGCTTTGAAGCAGAAAAACCTAATTCCTGTTGCAACAGTGAGATCTTATGATGCTACTATTATTTCATTGAATTATTCTCCTTACCCTTTGATTTCTCTTCTTTCATTGCCATTGTTATTTTCCCTTTCTAAGAAAGCAGAAGTCATGAATTTGTTGTGTGATTAACATTGGCAGTGCAGATGGTGATTTGGAGGAAGGAAATGTGAGAGTTGGGGTAGAAATCAAGAGCCTGTTTCAGCATGAAATGGGGAAGTAGCAGAGATAATAATCACCCTCCAGGGGATCACAAGGACTTGTGAAGTACTTGGTAATTTTACGCCCAAGCCATATCCAAATCTAGTGAAAGGAAAGATTTTAAATAGCGAAAAATTAATAACCTAAAATATATCTAAAGTCTCTAGATATCTTGAAGATGAATCATTTGAAGCAGATATGAGCCTGGATCCTAGAATACTGGATGGATTACATCTATACCTTTTGGGTCATCTTTTTAGATTCTTTGTTGGTACATACACACACACACATACACACATACATACATGTGGAAATGCATGTATACGTGTATGTATACCATGTACTGATAAACATATGTGGGCCAAGAGTAAAGCAGGAATTCACATAAGCTGGAGCAGCAAAACCAACAAAAGTACAGGGTGCAATAGTTTTCCAGACCAAGACAACCTAGTTCCCAGGAAAGGTCTGTCTCACAGAGGTGGGAGTGGAACACAGTACAGCACAGGACTAGCAAGTATAGGCAGTTCTCAGCAAGTTAGCCTCAGGCATTGAGGGAGACTGAATCTATAGAGCTCTCAGGCCACAGATGCTAAGGGGGTTGGACATTTGGTCAGAAGGAGATTACAGAGGATAATTTTCTGGCACTGTGAATAGTACTCTGTTTAATAGCATCTACCTAATAGGTTTGCTGCTGCTACAGTCTCTCAACATAGTCCATAACCACAGAAGCAAGAATGACTTCTCAAAATCTTTGTAGTAAGGAGCAGAAAAACAAAAATACTGAGGCCACACTCGGAACTTCTCAGTAGAATGTCCACATGGCTCTCAAGATGGAGGCTGAGATTCCTACTACAACACTCAACTGGAATCCACTTTTTATGGCATTTTTTTTTCCTGCCAGAAATCTTCACAAGAACTATCCCAAATACTTCATTTCCAAAATGTTGCTACTGAATGAAATCTGGGAGTGTGCCTCTCTCTATGGTCTTACAGAGTTACATCTCTGGTTAAGTTACAGAATAAGTAAGTAATTAAATAAGTAAAATGTGGATAATAATAGCACCTACCTTGAAAGGTTAACGTGATGATAAAACGAAATAATATTTATTAAAGTGCTTAGTGCAGTTCCTGACACAGAGTAAGAGCTATATAAATGTTAGGTAGTATCTCTACATCTATCATCTCTATCTCTATATTCTATAGCTATACCTGTCTCTATATGTACAGATGTGTATACATTCACACTCACATACATATGTGTTTATACGTATACATATGTTCACAAGGACTACTTGTGCTCAACCTGTGGTAGAATATTGTGAGCTTGCATTGGTTTGATCAGCCACAGTGGTAGGACACACTTTACCTTGAGTCCGACATAGTGATGTCATTTTGGTCCTCTTTGAGAATGAAGGACAACAAACAACCAATTATATATGTGTCTATATATATATGTATTTTATGTGCATGCATTTGCATATGTAATATATATTATATATACATATATATACATATACACACACACACATACAAATGCAGATATATAATGTTATATATAATATTCTGTAATTTGTCAGTTTGGGAATTTTCTCCATGAATAGAAACTTTAATGTTTCTATGGATTATAGTCTTTGAATGTTCCCTGAGGTTTAGATACTAAGTTTCTTGTCTACAGTCACCTTGTTACTACACATAAGAGGCAGGATTTGAACCCAGTTCTTTAGGCTCATGGAAACCACCACACCTTATTGCTTCTCCCTAAATTATAGTTCCTTATATAAGTGGTCTGTTGTTCTTATTGAAGGGGAGAGAGCGTGAAAAAAACAAGCAAACAAACAAACCAAAAAATCAAACCCTGTCCTCAGAAGCATGAGGCATTTACAGTGTAACCTTCTGACTGTTGCACAAGGGGAGAGACGGGCCACGTATCATGGTTGTCATAAGTTTGGTTATGTTTCAAAGACAGTATCCTCAGAGCTAATCTCACATTTTACTAGACAATTACATAATTAAATTAAATTCAACCAATATTTATTAAGTGCTTATTCTGTACCAGGCCTTGAACTAAGTGTTAGGGATACAAAAAGAGGCAATGATAGACTCTGCCTTCAAGAAGCTTACAAGCCAAACAAGTACCTTTTTTTTCTGTAAAGGGGGTAGTGGAGAGTAATTGTTGTCATTAATTTCTAAGTAAATTCTCAAAGTAACAAAATGGCAGTCTCCTATAACAAAATGCCAGTTCTGATGTGCAATTCTAAGCTGTTGTATCTTCCAAAACTCCTTCTTTTAACCTAGTTTTAAGTGTTCTCTCTCTCTCTGTTTCTTTTCAAGTTAATTTCTATTTACTTAAGTATCTACATGTTCTGTCACAGTCCCTCTTCCCCACCACCAAATACAAACAATATCAGCTCTTTAAGGATTAGGATTGCCTTGGTTTTCTTTTTTTTTATTCTAAGGGCCTAGAACATAGGGAACATTTAATACACTTTTTTTGTTTTTGTTTTTAATGAATCCTTGTTTAATTGGTCTAGATATTATGAATCCCTTCACTTCCAGATTTGGATGTTTGAGTTAGGAAGACCTATTCAAATTTGGCATCAGATGCTTATTTGCAATGTTACCCTGGGAAAGTCACTTAATTTCTCTATGCCTCTTTCCTCTTCTCTGAAGTGGGGATAACAGTAGCGTTCCCTCTCAGAAGTGTGAGAACAAAATATGATAATATTTTTAAAACACTTTACAAACATTTAAGTGTCGTATAAATAATAGTTATTATCATTTCAGTGATGAGGAGAAGGAAGAGGAAGAAAAAGAGGAGGAGAATGATAAACCCACATGAGCTAGCTAGAGAACTGTAGAAAATAGCCACCTAGAATTGAGAATAGTAATGATAGCATCCCAGTTAATAAGGGGAATGGTCTCTCTTGAAATAAACAGGCATCATGAACACATTTGTTAATGGTACTGATTGACTGATTAATAAAATATTTGTGAAAAGACCAAGTTTAAGAAAGAAAATCAACTTACACAATAGCTATGGATAATCACTTTGATCATGTTGAGAGCCACGAAGATCATGTTTTACATTATTTATCATTGTTAATATGGCTAGATCATTTTGGGGTTACTCCATGTCTTTCTAAAGAGTTTTAATTCAAAAGCTATTCCCTTAGATTATTCAATTCACCAAAGGGACAACGTGAGTACTAGCATAATAATGATGATACTAATACTTTAGCTTTATATTGGGTCTTCCCATATGTCTACTATATCTGAAAACTTCCCCACTGTGCCAAAAGGGAGTAAACACATTAATAAACTGGTGCTGTTTTTATGCTTAGAAATATTTATCTAAGGAAAAACAAAATGCTTTCCTTAACTCATTAGCCAACCAATCCTCCAGGGCAGGAGGAAAAGTGGTTAATATTATCTCTGTTTGCAAGTGGAGAAAATGAAAGAGAGAACAGCTAAGTGGCATGGTTTAAATCATTCAGCCATGCAATGTGGGAGTTTGAAAAAAAAAAACTGAAAATTTGTGACTTCTACTCAAAAGTATCTAGCAGAGATATTATTGAAGTGGGAAATCTGGACATATCCTGAAACAATCAGACTTTAAGGGCCCTTGAAGACTCTTTAACCCAAGTTATTTTACAGAGGAAGGAAGTGATGCCCAAAGAACATAATAGATTTGCCCAAGATATCAGAACTAGTAACAGATCTTATATTCAAACTCATGTGCTCTGTATCTGAATGCATTGCTCTAACAACATCCTATCTAAAATTTCATTACATGAAGAGTAATGTTACCTTGTTGTAACATTTTTGACTGGGTCCTTGTTTTACTCTCCAAGTCTCCACACAATAAAGCTGAATCCATCTTTTGAATGACAGCTTTTCAAATCCTTTACGACTTCTGTCATGGCCTTTCTAAATCTTCTCCAGGATAAGCATACCCAGTATTTTTGTTTGTTTGCTTGTTTTCAAAAAAAACTTTCATATGGAATGTTTTCTAGTCTCTTCTCTAACCAAATTGCCCCCTCTCTGGACGAATTCCAGCTCATCAACATCCTTCATAAAAAGCACCCAGACTTGAAAATATTAGTCAATATGTGTTCATGTGAGGGTATATTACACTTCTGGAAAGAGACTACTCCTACTAAATAATCAATCTATGTACATTTACTAAGTGCCTACTATGTAGTAAGGGGCATTGTATAGCCTCAGGTAAAATTTACTTTTTTGGGCTGCTATAATGTCACCACCACTACCACCATCATCATGACAACTACTACTACTACTACTACTACTAATACTAATACTATAACAGATGATGATGATGATGATGATGATGATGATAGTGATGGTGATGATGAAGGTGATAGCATTTATATAGTGATTTAAGTTTTTCTCTTTCTTGGGGTTTTTTTGGATAGGCAATGGGGTTAAGTGACTTGCCCAAGGTCACACAGCTGGTAAGTGTTATGTGTCTAAGGCCGGAGTTGAACAAGGTCCTCCTGAATGCAGGGCCGGTACTCTATCCACTGTGCCACCCAGCTGTCCTGTGATTTAAGTTTTTCAAAGTACTTCACAAATATTATCTCATTTTATCCTCACAATAACCCTGGAGATAGGTTGTTACATTATACAAATAAACAAACAGAGCCATAGAATGATTAAATGACCTTTTTCAGGGTCACCCATCTAGTAAGCTTCTAATCCCAGATTTAACCTGTGGTCTTTCTGACTCCAGGCCTTGAACTCTATGCACTGTTCCATCTCAGCTTTTATATCATACTCAGGACTCAAACCAGGTATATGTTTACTGTTATGTATGTTTACTGTTCCCCAGCTATCTTTTGAATAATTTATTAAAAAAAAATTTGTTAAGCACTTACTATATGCTAGGCACTGTACTAAGCATTGGGGAAATACACAAGAAAAACAAAGTCAGTCCCTGCCCTCAAAGAGCTTGCAGTCTAATGGGTAGAACAACACACAAAAGGAAGCTGAAACCAGGCATTGTGGGAAGGAAAAGGTAACCAGTGTGGTAGTATAATTATGGGGAAATCAAATCCAAGGAGTACAGCTACTAGGAAATGGCTAGAGTGAAATTCTTTTTTTTAAATGGAAGCTTTAAGAGAAGATTTTTTGATACATTTTCCAGCCCTCTAATAATAAAAATAAAAAGTCTAGGGCTATTTGAGGATACTGATGAGTGTGAACACCAAAGCTGATGCAATCCTTAGAATAATGAGTTTGCTGGTGATGAGACATTCTTGGGGATAGGGTGGTGATAGGAACAGTGGAGTCAAATCCAAGATGTGAAGTGAACTTTTGCCTAAGCTAGTCTTTTTCCTTGTCTACTTGTATAATTATTCTAATTTTATTCTTACCAAATTTCACCTTCACAGATTCACTTCATCAATCCAGAATTTTTGAGATAATTATTGATCTCAGTTCTGTTGTCCACATGTCAGCTATTCCTCTCAACTTTTTGTCATTCACAAATATGCCATCTGTGCCCTTACCTATGTCATTAATAGTCTAGCACTAAAGCAAGTATTGAGTCCATTAGGCGAGTAAAATGATTGTTTGACTTTCAATGAGTCCCACACTTAATGTAGGGTTCTACTTCACAGCTCTAGAGATTTGTTTACTACTTAAACTTTTTTCCCATCAGTAAAATTTTGCAGGTGCATGTTTCCTGCTGACATTTGACAGTAAAACCTGTCAATAGACATAGGTAACTATCTCATATAACTTCTTCACTAATATATATATATATATATATATATATATATATATATATATATATATATAATATATATATATATATATACTTATGGGTTATGCTTGGATCCATTAATGGCCAGGATCAACTTTTATATTTTAAAAATAAGAAGACAGCTTTTCAGTTCATCATTTACAATGATCATAAATGCTTCTTCAGGAGGTTTTCATAGGGAAAATTTCAGCTGCCTTCCATTTAGCCTGAACTGCAAAGCACATAAAATGACATTGCAAAGAGAATACTCACATAAAGTAAGAGACGAGAACATAACCACCAGATGGGAAATGTATTTCCAATGCCTGGGAAAAATGCTGTAAAACCGACATAGAAAATGCTGAACTGTAGGAACCCAACAATAGCCATTATAGCTTGCTTGGCATTGGGCACATATTTGCAGTGTCATTCATAAAATTTTAATGAACAGCCATTAAATGGAGCACAAAAGAGATATTGCTATGGTCTGCTAAGTATGAGTGCTGGATTAGTGCCTATCATTAGGGTCATGAAAATAAGAGAAACTCAAGAAGCTCCAATGATTGATGAGAAACAAGGCATCAGTGAGTGTGTAACACAAGTAGCAGGAAGAAACCAAGTAAATATACAAACAAATTGTTCCATATGGCCATTTGCATAGATGGATCTACCAACAAGCTACATGAAATCATCAAGTCAACAAGCATTTGTGAAATGCTGAGGTTACAAAGGAGGCTGCCAAGAGCTCCCAATCAAATTTGGAGGGGGAGAGGTAGAGACAGATACAAACAATTATGTACAAAGAAGACATCCCCAGGATAAATTGGAAAACATTTTAAGGGAAGGCACTAGCACTATGGTGACCAGGCACTCTGTATAAGTAACTTCATTTCTCTAATCCTTCATTTTGTCACATGTGAAGTGGAGGTAATAATGGCCTTTATTTCCCACAGTAATGTAATAGATCAAATGAGATGATGTGTTCAAAGTACTTTGCAAAGCAAAAATTGAGGTACAGTAAACATGTTAGTGATTATGATGGTGGTGGTGATGATGATGATGATGATGATGACAATATGTAGTATGATACATTATCAAGATGAAAATAACTTGGTGTAGTGGTTCATGATCTTCTGTGTGTGTGTGTGTGTGTTTGTTTGCATGCATGCGTATGTGTGTATGAGTGTGCATGTGTGTATGAGTGTGCATGTGTGATGGATCCTTTTTCCATTCTGATGAAGCATGTGCACCACTTCTCTGAATCCTATTACTAAAGGCATAAAATGAAACACTAACCTTATAAAGTTTCAATATGCATAATATTTAAGCATATTGAAATGCAGCTATCACAATTTAAAAAAAAAATGATCCCAGCTTAAAAGTCTCTGTCTTAGAGTTTTGGGAAAGAAATCATGCTAATCATTGCAGAGTATTGAATTTAAGATGTTTACTAAAATTCAGTTTGAGATGTCTGAAAGGCAGTTGGATATGGGAGATTAGAAATGAATAGAGAGATTAAAGCAGGATAGTTGGCTTTGAGTATTATCACAGAAGAGATAATAATGAAATATATGGGAGCTGATAGAGGGAGAAAAGAAGAGGACCCAAGATAGAATCCTGAGGGCCACCTGCAGTTAGAAAGCATGATCTGTATGAAAATCCAGCAAAAGAGACAGTGAAGACAGAACAGATAAGTTGGAAGACACCAGGAGCTAGTGACATCTCAAATACCTAGAATGAAGATAGTGTCAAGGAAGAGAGAGTGATTGACAGTGTCAAAGGCTTCAGTGACATCAAGGAGAATGACAATTGTGAAAAGGACATTGGATTTAGCAGCTTGAAGAGAGCACTTTCCATGTAATGATAGGGTTGAAAACAAGATTTTAAGGTATTAAGAAGAGTGTGAAAGGAGAAAAATATGACAAACCTCATCTGTAAAATGAGCTGGAAAAGGAATGACAAATCACTCCAGTAATTTTGCTAAGAAAATCTCAAATGAGATCATGAAGAGTAAAACACAACTGAAAGAACTGAACAACAACAAATTGTAGGGAGCCTTTTGAAGGAGTTTAGCTTTGAAGGACAGAAGAGATCTGAATTAAAATTGAATTGCTACAGCTTATTTTATATACTTATAGTATTGTGCAGTCAATATGGAATACACCAAGTTATTTATCCCCAGGTACTCAATCTACATATGTATCCTTGGATTTTGAACTATGCATGTAAAGAATTAGAGAAGATTTAATCTCTTTGGCTCCATGTTTCAATGCTCTAGAATGGCATCATTTAGCAGAAGACATATATAACACAGGATGAGGAACTGAGGCAAACAGATCAAGGCAAACACACATCCTTGCCATCCTGACCCAAACCTGGACTGACTACTATGCCATCATGCTGTCTCCTACTATGGGTTTCCTTCCCCTAACTTCATTCCCTGTAACTACCATGTCCCTCCTTATAACTGGGATGGTTAAAAACCACATATCATACAGAAGAGCATACAGCCTGACCTCTGGGATATGAATGTCTCAGGAATAATAATTTCTAGTTACAGCCCTTCCTTCAGCCCCACGAAAGGGCACATTTACATGACCCATCTTTCTCTCAATTCTGTATTAGTATCATGGATTAAAATGCCATAGGAAGAATTCTCTGCTCCCTGGCTTCAACTAAAGTCCTACTTCTATAGGAAGCCTTCCTCAATGCCTCTTTATTTTAATGCTTTCCTTCCACAATTAATTTATATTTTTGCCTTGTATATGGGGCAACTAGGTGGAACAGTGGATATAATGCTAGGCCAAAAGTCAGAAAGATTTATCTTCCTGAGTTCAAATCTGGCTTCAAATACTTACTGACTGTGTGAACCTAGATAAGTCGTTGAACCCTGTTTGTCTCAGTTTCTCATATGTAAAATCAGCTAAAGAAGAAAATGGGAAATCACTCTTTGCCAAGAAAACCCCATTCGGAGTCAGAAAATAGCCAACCAACTAGGGTCACAAAGAGTCATACAGGACTGAAAAGAATGAAAACAATTATTATACACACACACACACACACACACACACACACACATAGGTATATATACACATATATATGTGTGTGTATGTATATTTCTGTGTATGTATATTTCTATGTATGTATTGTGTGTGTGTGTGTGTGTGTGTGTGTGTGTGTGTGTGTGTGTGTGTGTATTTTACCTCAAGGAAAATTTGCCTGGAAAAAAGGAAAATATTCCACCCCATAGTACCCTGTAAGGAGTATTCTTCCATATGAATATACTGATCATGTAATTCCTCTGTTTAAAATTCTTCAATAGTTCTCTAATTCCTAATTACCTTTTAGAGGGATCATCAAGGGCACAGCTATAAAAAGTCCTCTTAAACAGATAAGGATTCTTGAGTCATAGGTTGAGCAAAGAGATTCTAGTAATGCTGGTCAACTCCTTATGTGAGCTACAACTTCTCTACTTCTTTGTTTTCCTTTCTGGTCTCTTTCACTAGTTCCTTATATACATATATATAAATTCCCAGAACCTCTTAAGATGGGTGTTCCAAAAAGATCTGCCATTATACCTTTTATTTTCCTTATACCCTTTCATTCCCCAGTATAATTCATTCTCAAGGCTTTAATTGTCACTGTGGCAAAGATGATTCCCAAATCTCTACCTACAACTTTAATCTCACTTGCAAATTTCAGATCTGCAAATATCCAACAGTTTACAAGACATATCTACTGGGACAAACTACACATACAAAAGTGAGTTTATTCTATTTCCTCTTCAGTCTGTTGTTTTTCTTTCTGACTTCATTATATCTTTCAGTGCTGCTATCATTTTCTCAGCATCCCATATTTGAAAACCTGTTGTTGCTGGGGGTTTTTAACTCTCTCCTCTCTCTCTCTCTCTCACTCATAATATCCATTCTATGAAGCCTACCTCCTCTTCACCTTTTATATCCATCCAATTATTTTTATTCCCAATAATATACCTCTAGTATAGACTTTCAATTCTAACCACCTGGATTGTTGGCATTACCACAAAAATAGATCTGCTCACCTCCAATTTGCCCTTTCTAATTCATCCTTCATTCCATTCACAATATATTTTCCCCTTTATTTTCATATGTCATTTTCATATCAGAAATCTTCAATGGCTGCCTATTGAATATTGAATAAAGTTTACGTGCCTCAACCTGGCATTTAGATCTTTCTATAATGCCTAAATAGCTTTCTCTAATACTTTTCTCCACATTTTTCTATGCTATCAACAAACTGTATTACTCACCAACCTAAACATTTGAATTTTTTTATCTATATTTTTCCCTTTGTTCAAAATATTCCATAAAACCTAGAATGTCCTTCCTGTTCTTTTCTGCCACTTGTGTTAATGTGTATCCTATTCAGCTCAAATGCTATCTCTTCCATGAAATCTTCCCCAATCCCTTAATAGGCAAAGATCATCCTCTTACATTTGTACAGTTATTCATGTTTTGTTTTGCTTGTTTTGTTTTTCACCCCTCTCTACCTCATGTATTGTTTTAATTCAGTTCAATAAACATTTGTTAGCTTATTTTTGTTTTGTTGGCTATGGTTTGCCAGGGAACATAAAGTGAATGATGTTTTAACCCCTATTTATTGAAGAGAAAAATTAGCTCTTTAAAGGAAATGTTATGGAAATAAACATTCAGACCAGATAATTGAGTAGCAGCATGGAATAGTGTCTAAAACAAGAGTCTTGAAGTCAAAAGACCTAGAATTAAATCCTATCTCTAACACCTATTAGTTGTGTGATCCTTGAGTAGTCATTTGACTTATTTGAATCTGTTTCTACAAGTATAGTGTGCACATTCGCAACCATTATATTGTTGTCATTTTTCTTATTGTGAGAAATATATTTCATGAAATTTGAAGCATTCTATAAATGTGAATTATTATTGTTGAATTCATATAAAGTTGCAATTAAAATACTTTTCCCTTTAGTAGCATCAGGTATGCTTTTCCTCACCCCAGAAAAACAAAAAAAGAATGCTATTAACCATGACTTTGAAAGTATAAAGCTACAAAATAGGGTAACAACAAATATCAAAGTAGGCAAGGGTCTATATTATTATGTAGGTGATTAAATGTAGGAATGCACATATCATGGAATATAGAGCTAGCAAGGAACTTTAGAGCATGTACATTCAATACCTTTGTTTCAAAGATGAGTTCCAAGATCCCAGAGAAGCTAAGGGGTTTTTCTAAGGTGAAACAAATTCAGTTCTTTAAACAGGTTTCCATACATGTTCTCTGCTGCTTTTACTATATTGGTCACCTACATTTGGAATTCTTAAGCTTATCAATTTCCTTCCAAAAATATGTCAAGTGAACAAAATACTCCAGGTGTGTCTGAATAAGGCAGGGCACAGTGTAATGACTCCCTAGTTTTGGCCACTATGAACTTCAGAGCAACCAATTCAGTCCCTTAAAATATATTCGATTATCAATTAAACTCAGAATATGTTGAATAGTACTAAAGTAGGTATTGGGAACATGTTATGATAATTTAAATAATTTCTACTCTTCCGTTGGAGCGAATTGTAATTCATGCACATCATCTCATCCTATATGATTTTAATTCATGTCCATCCATAAATACTGAACAGTTATCTAGATAATGTTCTGAATATATTTCTCTATGTCTTCAAATATTCCATAGATAACAATGGAATATACAGGATGTCTTTGATAATCTGCACTCACATCTTAAACTCATGTCAGTTCTCGATCATAAATGACTGATAATGCTAGAAGCAACATGATGCAGTATAAAGTAGGCTGAATTTGAAATTAGACGATCTGGGTTTGAAGTTTGGTATGTTTCTTTATTACTTATCCAAAGTTGATTAAGGCAAAACTTATTTTTTTTTTGAGGGGGAGATATGATCTACTTATTTATTTTAGTTTTCAACATTCATTTCCATAAAATTTTGAGTTTCAAATTTTCTCCCCATCTTGCCCCTCCCCCCACACCAAGATGGCAGGCATTGTGAATACTCCTTCTACTAATCTGCCCTTTCTTCTACCAACCCCCTCCTTTTATCCCCTTCCGCTTCTATTTTCCTGTAGGACAGGATGGATTTCTATACCCCATTGCTTGTATATCTTATTTCCCAGTTGCATGTAAAAGCAATTTTAACATTTGTTTTTAAAGTTTTGGATTCCAAATTCTCTCCTTTCCTCCTGCCCACGCTGAACTTTGCTCCTCTCCCAGCCCAGTGCAATAGAGCTTTACAATCAACCATAGAGGTTGTCTTGGGCTGGGAATTTGTTTCACTCTTTTTGCAGGTTCTGCTGCTCTAGAATTTGTTTAGAACCATTTTTAAAGAATCTGGAGGGGTTTGAGGGAAGGCTCAATTAAGTCAATTTTTACTCCTTCATCTTGGCTCTACCCCCACAAAAACTCTTTAGGCCTCAATTTGCTCATGAAATGAGGAGGGAGAAAGAATAACTGGATATTCCCTAAGGTTTCTCCTATCTCTAAATTAAGGACTCTATTATCCTGTTTTACCAATGTCACTTCTCCAAAACAAGTCATCATAGATGTTACACTGTAGCCTACTTAGAAGGCCTGTTCAGCTTTCCAAGATTATGTCAATCTTCAGCTAAAATAGAACCAGTTGATTTTCATTTTGCCAACTGAATAAAATACAAAATACTTTTCTAAAAAATTCTGATTTTTTATGAGATCATATTGTACCTTATTTGCAGTACTCCTATAGTAAGAAGATTGGTATTTTTGTCTTACCCATTAGATTGTTACTTCCAAGATGATGGGAAAAGGTGAAAAGGTTTTATTGTGTTTTTTTATGCTTGTGTATTTTTTTCCTAGTATTTGGCACAGGGGATTATATAAAGAAGTGGTTAATAATTGCTCATTGACTGATTATTAAAAATAAAGATGTACTTTTTTGGCAAGAAAATGTTTGAGATCGCTGTATTGTACATTTAGAAATAGAGGCAATCACATATACTTCTGAAGTGAATTTGGTTCCTGCTTATTGTACCTATAGGATGCTTGTCTAAGATACTTGAACTGATGGAATAGATCATTTGACTTCCCATCTAATTGCATGTCAAAATTGAACAAGGAGAATTATTCATCCCATTGTTCTTTGCTATGTAAAATGTAAGGCTGATTGCCTTTGAATGGCTGCAGATTTCTTCAAGGCGGCCTTATAGTTTTGTGGCTCAATGTAATCAGCAAAATGTCATGCACAATGATAAATATCTTTAAAACCTAACCATTTATAGGAAGTGCTCCTATCGGAGTAGGCCATCTTCCATGACATTGATTAATGTCTTTGATCAACAACATGATCTCTTTCTTAATATTTTGCTTAATATTTATAATCAAAAGGGGCTTGAACAATATTTTTTTGGTAGTTTCATCTACCAAAGTATCTTGTATGATCCAAGTAAAACCATTGCTTTTACAGATTGTTTAGTTCTAAGGATGAATTGAACCATTCCCATCCATAAAGAAGATGACAATGTAACAGTGGAAATATGGCATATAAACAGATAATTCAAGACATAGTGCAATAAATGCAAAGACATAATCTGGAGAAAGTTCTTTGGCAAGCTATCTGGGAAGAGATCACTGTTATCTGGGGGATTAGGGAAAATATTATGGAGATCTGAATGGGATATTGAAAGAAGGAGGGGTATTTATATGGACAGGTCCCCAATTAGTGAGAATGATGCCTCTTATGAAATTATTTCATTATTTGAATTTGCACTACATAATTTCATTAGGATAGAATCAATTACCTACTATATTTTACCCAATTATAACTTGTTATAGTTATATTATATTACATAACAATCATAACAACAATAACCTCTCAGGGATATTGTGAGGATCAAAAGAGATAATAATTGTAAAATGCTTAGCACAGTGACTGGCACATAGTAAGTGTTCTATAAATTCTAGCTATAATTAAGATTATTATAAATGGAGCATTTTTAGCAGGGGTCATATTAGTAGGACATATGATATACAAGAAATAGTAAGCTCTTCATCTGTAAAAGCATGAGGCACCTATAGAAGAGATAATATATGACAATTTCAGTGAAACACTTAATGAACTCTCCCATTCTGCAATGACATCATTGTGGCTAAGGTGGTGAAATAAAATATGGAAAAAATTAATCTGTGATAGATTTATAATAGATTTAACAGTCACATTCAACATAGCCAATTGATTAATGATTTGATTCCACTCTGAGGGGAGTGAGATATGGAAGAAAAAGTGCTAAAATACAGGCAGAGAACTTTGTGGCTTTACCATTTAATCACTCTTAAGAACTTAGACAAGTTTCTTCAAGTATTTTGACTTCAGTTCTTCATTTATAAAATGAAGAGATGAACATTAGATGATATATAAGGTCCCTTTCACATTTCAGTTCATGATTCTATACTACTGGCTTTTAAATGGCATAAGGCATTACATTGAAAGGCATACATCCTTGGCCATTTTTTAGACTATTCCCTGACAGGTAAAATGGAATTAGCAGAAGTATGCTTTTCCCTTTGCTTCCTTAATTCCTTTTTTAACCTCTCTAGTCCAGATCTCACTGGGACCCCAGGAAAAGCTACCTCTAAGGTTCTTTTTCCCCAAATTCTACAGCAAATTACTCTTTCTGCTTCCTCCATTCTGTTTGGACATTGCCTTCCTCATCTCCACGCCTAGAAGAGGGAATGCAGAATCCCTGAACCACTCAATCCCTCAGGTACACTCCCTTCTTCCCAATGTTGATGTGCTGTCTCCTCCCTCTACTCCCCATCAATAGTGTACAGGACTGTTTACACCACTGAAATGAACTGGGAATAAATACCTAATATCCTTCTCGTAAGGTTACTAGAAGTTACTCTCTGCCCTCTAGACTCCTGGACACTATCAACTGATTTGCTGCTATATTCTAAGTACTCTAAATTTTTGTCATCCACCCATCACTTCACACTTTGGACTTCAGGACTACTCATCTCTCCTTGCATTTCAACTCTTCTATGTGTATTGACTCCCTTAATTAGAGTGTGAGCGTCCTGAGAGAAAAGGATCTTTTTTTCAAGTTTGCACCCCCAGTGTTCCCCATAGTGTTTGGCACATAATAAATGGTTAATAACTTATTTCCCCTTCAACTGATTGATTCATCTAAAAAAATATAGTGATTGTTAGTAGACAACAGAGTGGCCATTCCATCATTCCTTGAATTATTTAGATGGCATACACCTGGTACAAATCTGGACTAGAGGCCCTCTAAGAGTCTTTCCTTTAAAATCGCTAAATGATACAAGTCTATGAATTCAACTGTATTTTAAGAAATACACCTTTCATGACATGAAATAGTGAAAAATCCAAGAATCCAGGTCTCTTGACCCTAGCTATGAGCTTCGTTTGTCCTGCAGCCTGTCACAGGAAGCTTTCTGTTGGCAGTTTGCTTAACTGTGATTCTAATGAAAAAAGAACTTTGGTTCTCAGGAAATAATGAAGGACTTTTTTTCAACTAAGCTTAACTTGAATTAACTTCAAGGGGCATTGTCGTAGTCTGCATTTTCATACCTAGTCACCTCCTGGTGCATAATTTGGTGCTGTAATTTATTCATAGTTATTTCTTATTAAATGAAGCTTGGTGGTAATATTAGAGTAATAAGGAAAAGGCAAAGAAGACAGTGCTTGTTTTATTGCCAGAAAATGTTCACTGAGAAGGAAAAAAAAATTAGACTTACCTATGATCTGTTAATATAAAGGTAATTGTTCTGTTGAGTTCGCAAATTGAGCTGCTACAAGAGTTCGCAAATTGAGCTGCTATGAAATTCCACTCTGATTTCTACTTTATTACACTGGCTATTTGAAGATGAGATTCAATTAGAGCTTTGCCCTTCCATCCCAAACTCTGGAACCAAGATAGACAACCCATTTAGGCCCTTTCACTTGCTCTTGCGACAACTGAGGATTCCATTTATTCTCATTTTTCTCAATCTTTTCCTGTACCAGGTACTAAGCACAATGTGGAAAGAAAACCTTCATTGTTGATAAAATGGAGTCAATTTGTTTTCATCAAACATTCCCTTCTTATTGACAAAAATTATTTTCTATGAAGTATTTTATAGAAGCTGAGAATCCATTCTGTTGTATGAACCCAGACACATTTATTCGTTCAACAAATATTTATTAAACAGTACCATGCCATGAAACTGAATTATTTTCATTTGAATTGTCTCAGGAAGATTCTGAAGATCACCTGGCAGGATGAGATACCAGACACTGAGGTCCTTTCTCAAACAAACTGCCAAGCATTCAAATTCTACTTTAGAGAGCACAACTCCGATGGGCTGGTCACATAGTTCGAATGCGAAACATACATTTGCCAAAAAGATTCTTTCATGGAGAACTCACTCAGGGCAAGCATTCAAATAGTGGTCAGAAGAAGCGATACAAGGATACTCTCAAGGTTTCTTTTAAGAATTTTGTAACTGATTGTGTGACATGGGAGACACTGGCACAGGACCATTCAGCATAATGCGCCCACATCAAAAAGAGTGCTGTGCTCTATGAGCAAAGCAGAATTGAAATAGCTCAAAAGAAACACTGGATGCACACATTTAGATAATCCACCCTAAATGTTCACACGGACTATTTGTGTCATTTCAAGCTTGTATTGGTCTGATCAGCCGCAGTCTAACACACTGCAACTTGACTGTAGCATAGTGATGTCATTTTGGTCCTCTCCAAGAGTGAATGACAACAACCATCCAACTAACCAACCAACCAGCCAACCAACCAACTAACCAACCAAACAACTAACCAACCAACCAACCAGCCAACCAACCAAGCAACTAACCAACTAACCAACCAGCCAAACAGCCAACCAACTAACCAACTAACCAACCAACCAGCCAGCCAACCAACCAAACAACTAACCAACTAACCAACCAACCAGCCAGCCAACCAACCAACCAACCAACTAACCAACCAACCAGCCAACCAACCAACTAACCAACTAACCAACCAACCAGCCAACCAACCATTAAACATTATGTACCAGAGACTGTGCTAGGCACTGACACTAAAAAGATATACATGAAACACTCCTTGTTTTCAAGGAGCCGACATTCTCCTGGTGGAGTTAGGAAGGAGGGACAACATGTATACAGATTGCCAACACAAAATATATACAAACTGATACCTAGAATTAAGAGAAGAGAGATGGAACAAGTATTTACTAAGCACCAGCTATATGTGAAGCGCTGTACTAAGTACTTTATAAATATCATTTGATTGCTAGTGGCAAGTAGGTAAATCATTATAAGTCTGGTCTAGAAGGTGGCTCTTGAGCTGAAATTTGAAGGAAGTTAAGGATAATGTGAGATGTGGCAGGGATTCTTTCCATGTACAGTGGAAGGCCTGTGCAAAGGCATGAGACAAGATAAGACAAATAATAAGCATCCAATAGGCCAGTGTAGTTTCAGTCTAGAGTGTACAAAGGGGAATAACATACAGTGAGCCTAAAATGTTAGGCTGAGCCTAAATTGCAAGAGGCTTGAAATTCTCTAGTAGAACATATGTTTTATCCTTTAAGCAAGGGAGAACTTCTTGAGGATGGGAGCAATAATTTATGGGTCTTAGAAATAATTTTGTCCAGATCTTACAAATAAGAAAACTGAGACCCAGAGGAATTAGTAGTCTTGTTCAAGTTTACCCAGGGCTTATGGCCTAGATTTGATCTTAGCATCTCTGACTCTGACTCTGAAACAAGACTATTTCTACTATGTCACAGTGCCTTTTAATATTAATATATAACCCCTTCCATTACTTTAACTTTTCATCCTGATCATATTTCCATTTACTTTTTGTTACAAATAATATAGACAATTCTCTATATTGCAAAGATGTCCTGAAGTTTAATGTTTTCTAAAGAATTTATTCAAGAATCTAAAAGTTTATTAACAGGTCCCTAGAAATGAGATAGTAAATGTGATGCCAAAATGGGCATAGTGTGCAGTACAGAATACCATTTAACATATGCAATGTGGAAAAGTGTAAGTTTCCAAAAGCAATCCGGAAAACTCTTACTGACCCTAACCTTACCGTGAACACAAAAGTCCGATTTTTAATATTAATATTTTTTATCAGTATTGCCAAATGGCAGTGAAATGTAGAGAACTAAAGACTGAAAGACTGAAGATACATAGCTCAGAGAAGGCAACGGAGAATCATACAGTAGACATGAGGAGGCGGCAGCACTTGTCTACAGAAGAGTCCTGAAGACAACATATCATCAAGGAATTCTATAACAGGAAGAAAGGACAGGCTGGTCAAGTGGCAAGTGCAAGGGATGACAGGTTGATAATCAGAGGGCTCCACTGGTACTCTATATAATTTCAAGATAAAATGAGGAAATCATCTAGCATATTAGGTATTACACATGTTGTGAACTCTAAAGAGAATACGGACACAAGAAACAGAAGATAGAATAGGAAAGTCTCGGGGAAAGGATTAGCATTAAAGAGAAGCAGAATAGCATTTTGCAGCTGGACAGTTGAAACATTTTTGGTCAGTTAGTTAATAAAAATTTATTAAGTGCTCATTATATACCAGGGGAACTCACTACTGATTTCTCTTGACCTCTGCAGCTTATGCCACTGCTGATCACTCTTTCCTCCTTGATTTACCATATGACTACTCCTTCTCTAAGTTCTTTGCTGAATTTTTATCCAGTTCATGGCCTTTAACCACAGTTTCCCCTCCAAGTTTGGTCCAAGTCCCCAGTCTCTTTATCCCCATACTACTTCACTTAGATCTCATAAGCTCCCATAGATTTAATTACCATTCCTATGGAATGATTCTCAGATCTGCCAATCAGGCATCATTTTCTCTTTTGCTGTCCAGCTGTTTTTCAGTCATTTCCAACTTTTCATGACCCTGTTTGAGGTTTTCTTGGCAAGGATACCAGAGTGATTTGCCTTCCTTTTCCAGCTCATTTTACAGATGAGCAACTGAGGTAAACACGGTGAAGTGTAAGTCTCTGAGGCCATATTTGAACCACAAAGAAAAGTCTTCCTGACTCCAGGCCCAGCACTCTATCCACTATGCCAACTAGTTTCCTTCTCCACCATTCTCTTTATGGCCTTCCAATCTCACATCTAATGGCTTTTCAGAAATCTTGAACCGCAAGTCCTGGAGACACCTGAAACTAAATATAGCCAAAATAGAACTCTTTACTTTTCATCCAAACCCTCTGCATCTCCTAACTTTCCTATTTGTATAGAAGACCTCATAATTCTCCCAGTCCCTCAGGCTCACAACTGAGAAGTCATCCTTGACTCCTTACTTTCTCTCTGCTCTTGTATCTAACATTTTGACAGGGCCTGTACATTTTGCAACATCTCTCAAATATGTCCACTTCTCTTCTTTCACATTGTTACCACTGTAGTGTAGATCTTCATCACCTCATACCAAGACTGTTGCAATACCCAGCTATTGAGTCTACTTGCCTCAAGTCTCTATCAGCTTCAATCTATACTTCATTCAGCCAACAAAGTTATTTTCCTAAGGCTCAAGTCCAACCATGATACCTGCTCCACCCCCACCCTCCATAAATACTCTCAATAAACTCCAAAGGCTTTCTAGTGCCGTCAGGATAAAATACAAAAACCTTTGTTTGGCATTCAAGACCTGTCATAATTTCTTTCTTTCTTACCTTTTTAGTTGTGTCTTTTTAAATTTTATTTGATTTATTATATTTATTTTGCATTTATTTATTTTATTTTGTATTTATTTTATTTTATTCTCTATGACATATTCTTTAATATAGTGACACTGGCCTTATGGCTGTTTCATTTCTCAGCTCAAGGTGTTTTCTCTGGGTGTCTCCATGACTGGAAGGCTCTTCCTCCTCAAAATTGCCTACTGAGTTTCCTGGCTTCCTTTAAGTCCCAATTAAAATCTCATTATCTTTTTTAAATATGAAACCTTTCTTCATCCCTCTTAATTCTAGTGCTTTCCCTCTGTTAATTATTCCTATTTATTTTATAAATAGCATGTTTGTATAAATGTGTTTGGATGTTGTCTCCCCCATTGGATTTTGAGCTCCTTTAAGACAGGGACTATCTTTTGTCCCTTTTGTGTATCCTCAACATTTAGTACAGAGCCTCTTATGTAGTAATCACTCAGTAAATGTTTATTTGTTGATGGATTTATTGATGATACATAGAAAAGCAAAAGAACTGTCATTGCCCTCAAGGAGCTCATACTCTAATGAGGTAGACAACATGCAAACAATTACATACATATAAGATTTTTACAATAAGTGGGAGTTAAGCTCAGAGAGAAAGTGCTGGATTGGTGCAGGTAAGTAATGGAGAAGGCCTTTTTTCAGAAAATAAGATTTCACTTGAGATCTTAAAAGAAGCCTAGGAAATCAAGAAGAGGAAGACACAAGGATGGATATTGTGAGGAATGAAATAAGGAGTCAATACAGGTGGAGTAAAAGGCTTATACCTGCAAAAGCCTAGTTGATGTTATTTATTATGAAAAGTTATACTGGGGGAAAATCAATTCCATTTTCTTGATCTTTTCTACTGGGACTCAGCAGTCATGGAGCAAGACTCAAGTAAGCAGGTAGTGCAGATTAAACAAAATGATGATTCCCAGAGAAGTTAAGACTTCAAGGGTTCCTGAAAATAATGAAATGTGGTACAACGAAGATGCCTATCAAGAAGAATATGGCCCCACTGCTAAATGAATGCAATCCAATACAACAAATCTGTTAAATGTTGAAACATTTATTAATCTCCTAAATATATTGCACTGGAGGAAGCACAAATCTTAGATAAGATATAATCCCTATTCTCCTGGGGTTTACAGTCTAAGAGTAGGATAAGGAATGTCATTCCCCTTTGCCTAGATGCAAACTTGGAGAGCTACAGTACAAAACAATGCGTGATAAATGTAACGGATACAATAAAAATTGCATATAAGGTATAAATAGAGTACAAGAAAAGCCATTCCTAAATTCAAGTATAGGGAAGATTGGATAAGGCTTTTGAGAAGAGGTAGCATTATAATTGAATTTTAGAGTTTTGAATTCAACAGGTAAAGATAGATGGATAAGATATTCTAAACATTTGTCATAGACTAAGTAAAAGGCTCAGTGGCAGTAAACTAAAAAGCATTTTCAGGGGATAAGATGTAGTTCAATTTGGACTAAAGAAAATAGTATGTGGAAAGAAGTTGTGATGTGAGGTATGTAGGATGGCACAATTTTAGGGAGGGCTTTGATACTAGATGGGAAAAAAAAAGTTAAATCTGAAATTACTGGGCCTGGGTTCAAATCATATTCCTTTACTTTACTTCTCTGAGCCTAAACTGCTTCAGCTAAAAAATGAAAGAAGTAGATAACATCTAACACAATCCTCTAATTCCATAGATGAGGAAATTGAGGGCCACAGAGGTTACTTTGTCCAAGGCCAATTTCAGTGATAAAAGGAAAGATTTAGAAAGTAAGTCTCTTGATGTGAAATTGTGGTATACTTTTTTTTTTGTATTTAATAGTATTTTATTTTTTCCAATTGCATGTAAAGATACTTTTCAACATTCATTTTTGTAAGTTTTTGAGTTCCAATTTTTCCCCATCTCTCACTTCCCTCCTCCCTCCTCAAGACAGCAAGCAAGCTAACATAGGTTATACAGGTACAATCATGTTAAACGTATTTCCACATTCCTCATGTTGTGAAAGAAGAATCATAACAAAAGGAAAAAACATGAGAAAGAAAAACAAAAAAAAAGTAGTGAAAATATTATGTTCAATCTGCATTCAGACTCCATAGTTCTTTTCTGAATGTGGATTGCAGTATACTTTTCCAGTAGAAATGTAAAGAATAAAAAGGCTCAAAAGCTAGTGAATTTCTCTTATAAAATTTTAGAGCAATTTCCCTCTAAAGAAGTCAAAGCACCACATGGTGAAATATCAATATTTAACATTAACATGTTTATCTAAGGCTAAAGGAAAGAAATCAATGAAAGGGCAGAGGATTAATGGAAGGTTATCAAAGTAGACGAAATATATTAAATAGCCAAATACAAACCTATGGAAAAGATGGCTGATCTCGGGGCTTTGAAGTATATTGTAACACCCTGATGGATTTCCAATAAAGTTGATGACATCACTAAAAACTAAGACTGATGCTCTCTAAAATCCATGGTCTCTGCATTATCATAATAGTACTTTAAGTGATTACAGAAATGAATTCCTTGAAAAGATGGATGTGAGTGAGCAAGGATAATTTTGAGGAACGGAAGGAGTGTCTCTCTGGAGTACCAGTCTCACATCCCCTGTGGCCACTCTAAACATTTGAAAATGGAGGTCTCAAAAGCATCACTGGATATGTACATAGTTAAATAAGGCACAATCTTTCTTTAAAATCTGAAATGCATCATCAAGTCAAGTCAACAAGTATTTATTAAGCACTTATGTGAAAGCAGCTGTACTAAACACTGGAAATACAAATACTTATAGAGAGAAAGATAGTCCCTGCCCTGAGGATACTTACATTCTAATGGGGGAAGATAACATATAAAAGGAAGCTAAAAATCGGGAAAGAAGTAGATGAAGGTAGAGGCTCTTTTAAAGGCATGAAAGAAATTCCTTAGTAGACACTGAGGAGGGCAGCCTGGAGCACAATGAAGACATGGTTCGCCAGGGTGTCCATCTTAAAATGAAGGTTCTAGGAGGAGAAATAGATCTAAGCTATAAGTTGGAGGGTAGTTTTAATTTGTGAGGTTCAGGATCAGGGTGAGTTTCTAGGCAAAGAATGTTCTGTGGGATGGTTGAGAAAGGCTAGAGATTCAGGAATACAAGACAGTAGAGAAATAAAGGTCAAGCACCATGAAAGATAACAAATCTCTTAAAACAAGTGATTTTACATGGTAAATGCTAGGTGATAATGGTACAAAGAAAATGAAATCTGACTTCTATGATGGGGGATGGATAATTATCAAATGGATAAATCATAGTAGCTTCCAAGAGGAGGTGGAATTTTCAATAGACTTCAAAGAAAGGATAGGAATTCATAGGTGAAGACAAATTGAACTTGGGCAATTCATTTAGTGTTCCTAGACCTCAATTTCCTGATATGTAAAATGATGACAGATGCCCACTGAGGTCTCTTTTATCTCTATATCTAGATCCTTTGAGTCTATCAAAAGAAGATTCCTTGAATAGGGAGCATCTTGAGCAAAGTCACAAATGTGGGAAAACACTGGTTTTATATATATAAAAGAAGAATATAATTTGGCTAGAGCATGGAATGAGTGGAGTGAAGTAATAGGAGATAAGGGTAATGAGAGACCTTGCAATCCATACAAATGCACTAGCAGTAGGGGTTCAAGAAGAGAAAATTAACCATTGAGGAGGGGGTAGCGACTGCTCATCACAACAAAGGGAAAATCAGGTCAACATTTCCAACTCCATCCCCCATTTTCAACCATATAGATGCAGCTGACTGTCAAGCCTTCTTTTAGAGGAAGTAACCTAAGTTTCTCTGTAATACAAGACTGTGGAATGTTTGCTCCCTACCTGCAAACATCCATTGAAGGCATCACCCAGAAAATTTTGAGCAGTCTGTTCTCTCTGTTGTAGTGCAAAGAGTTAGGGTATTTTTTTTTTTAGTTTGGTCCCATTGGTGTAATGAAAATGTGTCAAGAAACTTTTTTTCAAGTTCCAATACAGCTGTAATTCTCTGTGACCTTGGACCTATGACTTAACCACGGAGTTTTCTTTATGTATAAAACAAAGAGTTTGAACTAAAGATTCCTTTTAGTTCTGATATCTTAGATTCTATGTGGTCATTCTGACTACATTTAATCATGTGGAAATGGAAAACATCACTCATTAAGTTAGGAACAGAATTATAGAACAGTGTCTCATTGATTATCCTGGTTCCCTTAATTCTAACCATGTTTATAATATGTTTACTTCTTTGGCCTTTGTAGAATCATAGAAAAGAAAAAAAAAGAAGAGAAAAAGAAAAAAAAAGAAGGGTGAAATGGAAAGCAGGAACAGTGTTCCAGAGAGATTTGTATTTTCTCAAAACTAATGAAAGGAATTTCAAAAGTCACAAAATTGGGAAAGACCTTTCCCTCTTCTGGGTTTCAGTTTGTGTATCTGTACAATGAGTACTTTTGATTATAATAATCTTGCAATTGCCTTTCAGCTCTAACATTCCATGATTTTATGATCCTAAAAATAGTTTATCTATTTCTATGCAAATTCTAGACCAGGGAAACCCAGAGATCATCTAGCTGACTCCTTGAATTCAATCTATTTAAGGTCCTTCCCTCAGTCATACTTTTACCAAAAAAAGCTGACAAGGAGTAAAAAATTTGCTGTCCTGAGTTTGAATGACAGGTATTGCCATTTTACTTTCCTGGTGGTGCTTTGGATGAGAGATGATTGGTTTTGCATGTTAAAAGTCCCCTGTTGATTTAAGGAGGTGCCATGTATACTCAGCTCTGGAAAGCAATCCTCAAAGCAAATCTCTTCACAGCTACACATAAATCAATATGGCATGTATTGTCTCCTTGAAACAAAAGTCAAATTCTATCCATGCTCAGACAATCTAGGAGACAACTGTGAAACAACGTGAATTAGAACTGTAATCAAGGTATGAGCAAGAAGGAAAAATGCTAAATGAATTGTGAGACCTTGTACCATTCTCCAAGATGAACTTCTTCCTGTGCCTCAGAAAATGATAACCCCCAAATGGGTACTTGGCTCTCAGGACTTGGAGTTATCTATAATACATAAACTCTAATTACTAGTGAAATGCTTGACTTATAAGATCTTTTATAAATTGTTAAAGCTGAAAGAAATCTTAGGCATAATGTACCCTGACATTATCATTTTACAGATGAGGAAAATGAAGCCCTGAAAAGAGATAGGATTTACCCAAAGCCAAACAAGGTGAAAAAGCCAGGAGCCATTATAGGATTATATAAATTTAGAGCTGGAAGGCTCTCCTAAAAGATCTAATCCAAATCATCTTATTTTACACATAAGGAAAATGAAGCCAAGAGAGAATGGACTTGTCCAAGGGTAACAAATGGCAGAATCTGTATTCATTCAGTCCTTAGTACTCTGTGACCAAGTTGATCTCTCTCTCCACTGCAAACTGCTCCCTCAATTCTGACTCCCAATCCAGTACTCTATACGCTGTATTAAGATGCCAGGTTGGTTACTTAAGTGTTGGAACCATCACTGCCCAAGAATGGCAGTGAATAGTCTTTTTTTGAGTCTCATGATCCTCAAAATAACTACTAGAGATATAAAATCACAGAATCTTAGAGCTGAAAAGGACTTCAGAGATGATCACATCCACCCCTCCTTCAAATTTTAAAGGATGGAAAGCTAAGGCCTAGTACACACACACACACACACACACACACACACACACACACACACACACACAAAACTGAAACCCTTATATTTGCATGATTTTTTTTTATATCTTCCAAAGCACTTTTCTAGGAATTTCCCTTGGCAGGGAGGTAATGTAGATGTCGCAGACACCATTACCTCTATTTTAAATATCAGACTATGAAGCAAAGAAAAGGAAGCAACTTGAACAAGGTCACTTACCAAGTAATTGTCAAAACCAGGACCCTAACAGACTCTTATAAATACAATTTTTTTTCCTTTGTATGATACTAAAGGATTTAACTGACTCATGATTCAGAAATCTTCCTACTGCATACCATACTATCTCCCATATATGGCAGTGCTTCTTAAAAAAACAAAACAAAAACAAACCAAATATAAAATGTTCCTTAATATTGGACTCAATCTCTTAGCCTTGAGATTAAGAGTCAAATGCTCTACCACCTGACATACATGAGAAGTTACTAATTTCCCTATGGTGAAAGCTAGGAGGCTGACACAGAGAGATTGAAGAAGCATTCTGAGGTTATATAAAGGGTTAACTTCATAACAAAAAATGTGAAGAAATGAAAATCCTCCAGAAGGAAATCTCTGGAGTTTTCATTTCATAATGCTTACAAGAGTCAATTGTTAAGTTTCAGTATGAATATTTACAATTCAGAAATAGGAAAATGCTATAAATCAGTACTTAACTTCCAGAAAGTGATGGAGAAAATGTTAATAATTAAGATTAAACTTAAAATTCTCATATACGTGTGTACATATGCATACATATATATGCATGTATTTTGTTATTGTTTTTCTGAAGGGCTGGTTGCTGAAACATTTATTACCACACCACTGGAAAGAATCACTTTGCCTTGTTCACCCTGTACTAAATTCTAACACCAAGAAAAAAGTGGCTTTTGGAGGATGGTAATTCAATGTGGGCAGTATGTGATCATTTATTTGTCTTGTTTGATAGTACGGTCTTTCCCCTTTTGAGCTACCAGAGGCTTCATGGACAGGCAAGGTTGTGAAGAGAAAAGAAAATTTGGAGTCAAAACACTCCAAGTACTACTCTTGGGTTTACCACTTCCTATTTGTGTCACCTTGAATAATCCCTTTAATCTCTCTGAACTTCAGTTCCATCAACTGTTAAATAGTGATAATTATAACTGATCTAAAGAAGTAGAGTTCTGGTTGAGTATTTTCAACAAATGTACATTAATTCTGGTATACCTTTCTAATGGACTATGTAAGAGGGTGGGTAGGATGACAAAATTGTATTCCTTATATTTATAGATGTCAATGCCTTATAACACTATATTATATTGGCTAGCATAATTTATTTAGCCATCCTATTTTTGGTAAGAATAATATCCTAGCACCTCCTCCCCCATCCAAGTTAGCCTGGATTTTCCTTATAGCTACTGAATCTGCCCTATGGATTTGGTTTGCTCAGGGGAGTAAGGCTTAAGTGGTTGATGTAGCTTCCTGATCACCTATTTAAAAAACAGCTAGGTAATAAAGGCAGGGGTATCTTCCCAAAACTTCAGAAAAGAGATCAACAGAATGGAAATGACTGGAAAGTTATGCTCAGATGAATCAATGCTTTATGCTAAGACTATCTCTTTCCTGTTCTAAGCATCCTTACCTTGCTATGTCAAAATAAGCCTTCTTTGGTAAATTGTTACAAATATTAAACTCATCTTATTTATTTTCATTTTTAGACCTAATTATCATGGGAACAGAGTGTTTAAGGCTCACCTTGTTATATTGCTTATTATTATTATTATTATTATTATTATTTTGTCCCTATTACTACTTATTTATGTTTCGTTCAATATATTTCTGGGTTATTTTTTGCAAATTTGAAGTGTTGTTTTCAACTTGTACTCAAATAAATATTTTTTGTTGTTTACAATTCCACTTTCTGAATATATTTGTAACAATGGAATTATTGTGTCAAAAGATATGATTATTTTTGTAACTTTTAATGTGACTTGCATGTAGGCTTTCAAAAAGGTTCTAGACATTTCAAATTCCTCTAGAAAAGAATGTATGAATCTGTTTCTTTGCAATTCCATTAGCTGTGAGCTTCTTTGAATGCTGTTATTTTTGCCAATTTGATGGGTATAGGATAATTTTCATTGTAATTTTAATTACTATCTCTTTGAATATTATTGAGGTGAATATAAATCCATGTGATTATTAATACTATATATATATATGTATATATATATATATACATATATATATATATACATATATATATATATATATATATATATATATATATATATATATATATATATATATATATATATATATATATATATATATTCTTTTGACAATTGCCCTTTTCACCTTCAGGTTTTTTTTAATATGTCAACTATTATCTAGTCATAAGATTCCCTATTTTATAATTGTAGAATTAATTTTTAAGCCAAATTACTTAGCTTTATTTCTAAGTATCTGTAACTATCAGTAAGGGAATATAAATTTATCACACAGACTAAGTCTACAGAAAATAAATTAAGTACTCAATTCTATCAATTCTTTCAAAGTATTCGTTTTGATCCCAGTCTCTTTAACTTCTAATACTTATCTTCTAAAATTCAGAGAAGAAAGAAGAAAAAAAAAAGGAGTCAAACCAGTTGTTTCTCTAGCATCACTAATCATTTATAAGACATGTATAATATCAAGGAAGCTAATGAAAAAATTGCAGGTGAAGGTGGCCTACCCATTCCAGATCTTAAATTGTATTATAAATCAGCAATTATCAAAACTGCTTGGTACTGGCTAAGAAACGGAGTGGTGGATCAGTGAAATAGGTTAAGTACTCAAGACACAGTAGTCAATGACCATCATAATCTATCATTTGATAAACCCAAAGACCCCAGCTTCTGGGATATGAACTCACTCTTTGATAAAAACTGTTGGGAAAATGGGAAAAGAATATGGCAAAAACTAGGCATAGGTCAAAATCTCACACCATATACCAAAACAAGTCAAAATGGGTTCATGATTTAGATATAAAGGCTGATACTGTAAGTAAACTGGGAGAGTGAAGAATAGTTTACCTATCAGATTAATGGAGAACAGAAGAATTCATGACCAAACAGGAGATAGAGAACATTATGAAAAGCAAAATGGATAACTTTGATTACATTAAATTGAAAAGTTTTTGCACAAACAAAGCCAATGCAACCAAGATTAGAAGGAAAGTAGAAAATTGGGAAAGAATTTTTACAACCAGTCTGTCTGATAAAGGCCTCCTTTCTAAAATATGTAGAGAATTAAGTCAAATTTATAAGAATATGTCATTCTTCAATTGATAAATGGTCAAAGGACATGAACAGACAGTTCTCAGATGAAGAAACAAAATCCATCTGTAGTCATATGAAAAAATGCTTTGAATAACTAATGATTATTGAAATGCGAATCAAAACAACTCCGAGGTACCACATCATGCCTGTCAGATTGGCCAAGATGACAAAACAGGAAAATGATCAATGTTGGAGAAGATGTGGGAAAGTTGGAATACTAACGCATTGTTGGTGGAGTTGTGAAATGATCCAACTATTTTGGAGAGCAATTTGGAACTATGCCCAAAGGGCTATAAAAATGTTCATACCCTTTGACCCAGCAACAGCACTTCTAGAGCTAAATCCCAAAGAGATCATACAAATGGGAAAAGGACCCAAATGTACAAAAATATTCATAGCAGTTCTTTTTGTGGTGGCAAAGAATTTGAAATTGAGAGAATGCCCACCAATTAGGAAATGGCTAAACAAGTGTGGTATATGACTGTAATGCAATACTAATGTGCTATAAGAAATGACAAACACGCAGACTTCTGAAAAACCTGGAAAGATTTATGTGAACTGATGCTGAGTGAAATAAGCAGAACCAGGAGAACACTGTACACAGTAACAGCCACTTTGTGCAATGACTAATATTGACAGACTTAACTGTTCTCAGCAATACAAGGATTTAAGACATCTCCAAAGGCTGATGGAAAATGCTATTCACATCCAAACAAAGAAATATGAAGTTTTAATGCAGATCAAAGCATACCATTTGCCATTTTTTTCTGTTGTGTTTTGTTTCCTCTTTCTGGTGGTTCCTCCTAATCATTCTAATTCTTACTTACAACATCACTAATGTGAAAATATGTTTAATAAGAATATATAGCCTATATCAGATTGAGTGCTCTCTTGTGGAGGGAGGGGCAGAAAAATTTAAAACTCAAAAGCTTATGGAAGTGATTGTTGATAATTCAAAATAAATTAATTTTAAAAAGATATGTATATGAAGTCTGTTGAATTCAAACTTAACAATCTTTTCTTTTTTAAATCATGGCCTTTCCATTGTGCTCACCCTCTGTTTCAATTTAGGAAGCAGTTCCTTTCATTGGGAGAGATTCTGTAGCTTTCCTGTAACTGAAAAACCCTTCATAAACATTGCTTACCCTGTCATACAGATTATCAGTGACAGTTGTGGGCTTTAATAGTTATATAAAAAAAAGTAGATGAGCCCAAGAGTACTGAACCAATCTTGAGAAACTCTTCAGGAATGTACTTTTTGATAATGTTGTCCTTCATTGTCTAAAATTTGTCTGTGGAGTGATGCAGAGGGCTGTTGCTGACCTTTCTTCTTTAAAATACTATAAAAAGTGTAGTTCATTGAATAAGGGCAGGTAATTCCTCAAAATAAATTGAATAGCCACAAGGCTACACAGTCGGGGTGAAAATCTGAGCCTGCCTCTTTCACAGAGGTGTCATTTGAAGCTTGCTTGACTAATTTTTGCCAAGTATGTGATGCCTTTGGGACAGGAGGGCTCTGTAAATAAGTGTACCTGCTAAATGGCTGCTTCAGATATGAAGGTTTCTTGAGCTGAAGCCAACTGTAGTGTTAAAAAGAAGACTGGATGATGGCAAACAAGGAAGAAAGTGAACAAAACTTTCATCAGATGCAGTGGCTGATTTTGGTATGATAACTTTAGAATTAAAGAAAGAACTGTCTTCTGCTAATGAATAAAGTATTTGTTGAATAAGCAACTTTATCATTACTTCATTCTCTGAGTTTCAGTTTCCACATCTTTAAAATGGGGATAATAATACTTGTACTACCTACCCAAGAATGTTGTTGTTACTACCCACTGGGAGAAAAACAAAAGTCTTTTGCAAATCATAAGGTTCAAGTATAAAATTTACATATATGCACATACATACATATATATGAATAACTATATCTGTATTTATATATAACCTATTATTGTTATTATTCTAAATCAGGTGAGAAAATTAATGAGGTTAAGTACAATAAATGTAAACTGTTATTATTTAATTAATATAATTATTCTATATTGGTGAGATCAATTCAGGAGGTAATATCTTATAAGCATAAACTATCATTATACAATTAATAATAGTTAAGCCTTCCACTTACTGGGTTGGCATCAGAAATTAAACAGGACCTTTTCAGGAGTCTTGCAGAAGCCACAGATGACATGTGAACTTCAATAGATGACACAAAGCCTGTGACCAAATACTTGACCCAAATTTTACAAAAAGTTACTGTAAACACCCCAATAAAGGAAAAGAAAAAAAAGTCAGACTTCTTCTCTGGCACGAAGAAAGGGCCAAATTTTTTATGCAGATTTTCAGATTACAGAGCAATATGCCACTAATCTCTATGATGGGGAAGGGATAGTTGTACTGGCATAATAAAAGTAGAAGGAGACAAGGTGCTCTTCCCTCCAGATTTATTTCTTATAATCATTGATCCTCAGGCATGAGGATGAATGTTAAGGACCTCTTCTTGTCCATTTCTCTGTGATAAATAGCCCCACAGGTTAAACAATAGGTACTTAGAGTGATTTAAAAATGAATTGTCCTGCTTAATTCATAAAATAATTGGGATAAGTTGGCTAATTATATTAACAAATAATCATGACCTCTATATTATTTATGGGTTTTTTATGTTTTTTTTTGGGGGGGGTGAGGCAATAGGGGTTAAGTGACTTGCCCAGGGTCCCACAGCTAGTAAGTGTTATGTGTCTAAGGTTGGATTTGAACTCAGGTCCTTTGACTTCAAGGCCAGTGCTCTATCTACTGTGCCACCTAACTGCCCCTCTATGTATTACTTAGAAGCCTGAGAAAAGAATAAATTAATTTTAACCTATTATGAAGGGGACAATTTAGATGTTTTCATCTTTTTGGTAGGCTGCTGAGAAAAGAAATGATGAAAATGTAGAGGTACTTCCATATATGGGAATGGGAGGGAGATGATGATTTACAGATCTTTATTGTTGAAGAATTAGCAATGTGGTAGAGTAGAAAGAACATTAGACCAAGATTCAAAGGAATTAAGATGGAGTGTCTATTCTGTCACTTAATAGCTTTGTGATCCTGATAAGTTATTTCATCATTCTCAGCCCCAATTTCCTTATCTATGAAGGAAGGATGATTATAATCATATTGCCTAAATCACAAATCTCCTGTGAGAATTAAAAGTAATATTATATGCAAAGAAACTTTGAAAAGTGTTATAAAAATTTCATTATTAATACTGTTATCATGGCATCATCAGACATATGAGGAACTTAATGAATCAATCAATAAATATATATTTATCCATTGCCTACTGAACTCAAGGTACAGCTCAAATAAGACAAACAGTAGCATAAATAATACATTTTGTCCAGAAATACACTTAGGGAACATCTTACCCAAATTTTAGCATGTATTCAGAGCCTCAGAATACTCACTTTGTGATTTTGGTTACAAATAGATGAAATCAGCCTCAAGAGGAAATCTGGCTTTTTGATTCCCCCTAGGCTAAAACAGAGCAAAGGAGAAAATTTATAACTTACAAGCAGATTCCTGTTATACACACATACACACACACACACATACACACACATAAATTCTAGTGTATGTATTCTTTTTTCAAGTCTGGTGTGAATATGCAACTTAGATATATACAATGATTTGGAAATGATTTGAACTACTTATTACTTTGTCAAATGGAATAATGAGTTCTCAATGACATTTCAATAAAATTAATTGGGAGTGGTTTTAATACCAAATCAATTCATTGGATAGGAAAAAATCTATGATAATTATGAATAACTGCAAAGCTCCAGTCGGTCTCAATCTCGAACATTTCTCAAAAATACAGAGATAGATTGTAAGGCATCCATGCCTGACCACCCTATGAAACTCTTATCCATGCCCTGCTCTAAGTTTACCACAGGAAGTGCATTGTAAGTATTACGTAGCCTTTCTCACTTTCTCTTACCATCATGAGGGTACCACTAGAGTATTCAGACTACTTAACAGTTATCTCATTTTCTCATGATGTGACTGGCCTTATCTTCTCTTTTCTGCATATGTTTTTTTTATAGTGGTCTTTATGCATCTTTTCTTACACAATTTCTTGGTTTGTTTTACTATTTTGCAGCTAGCTTGTGACACATGGCTCTTCTAGAAACCTGTCTTTTCCATAACACAGCCATAAAAGATCACTGGTACCATATTTGTGTAAAAATATAGCCCTTTCTACAGATATGCTAGGGATCATTGTAAGAATTTTGTTTGGTAATCCAGTCTACTCCCCTCCTTATACTCATGGATGAGCTTTCTATTCTCTGTCTAGTGCCTTACATAGGCTTTCATATACACCTCATAGGTGCTTCCTACCTACTTCTGCCTCCTAGAATCCTTAGTTTCTTTCAAAGCCCAGTTCTAATCCTACCTTCTATTTTAAGTCTTTCCTGGTCCCCCTTACCCACTTTTCTCCCAGAGGCTTATTTTTATTTTCTACTTATTTTGTGGATACCCATACAATCAAACATATGTATATACTAAAATGTGTTTAGGCATTAATATTATTTTCCACCCACCCTGCAATGGACAGTCATAAATTCTATCTCCAATACAGCCACTCTACTTTTACCTCTATTTTCCCCACTCCATGTCCTCTTTCTCACCCGCAAACTAACAAACTACACTATTTTGATCTAGGCCTTTCCCCCTCAGAGAAGTTATGCCAGGAGTGGGGAAACTTGTGGCCTCAAGGCCACATGTGGCCTTCTAGGTCCTTGGGTGTGGCTATTTGACTCAGTTTAAGTTTTACAGAACAAATCCTTTATTAAGGGAAGTTTGGACATGAGGACCTAGAGGGCCACATGTGGCCTCAAGGCCACAGGTTTTCACCCCTATATTCTTTATTGGGTAGCTTAAGCATAGCTGCACAGGTGCAACTGGGAAAATCTCTTGTCCCTGTGGTGGCAAAGAATTGGAAAGTGAGAGGATGCTCATCAGTTGGAAAATGGTTGAACAAATTTTGGTATGTGAACGTAATGGAATACTATTGTGCTATAAGAAATGATGACTAGGCTGACTTCTTTAAAACCTGGAAAGACTTGTATGGTCTGATGGTGAGTGAAGTGAGCAGAACCAGGAGAATGTTGTCCACACTAACAGCCACATTGTGCAATGACTAATATTGATAGACAAACCTTCTCAGCAATACAAGGATCTAAGACATCTACAAAGGCCTCGTGATGGAAAATGCTATCCACATCCAAAGAAAGAACTATGGAGTTTGAATGCAGATTGAAGCATACTATCTACTATTTTTTCTTCTGTTTTGTTGTTTTCTCTTTCTTGTGGTTCCTCCTATTGGTTCTAATTCTTACACCTTCCCTAATGTAATATGTTTAATAGGAATGTATATATATATATATATATATATATATATATATATATATATATATATATATATATATAGCCTATATCAGATTTTGTGCCATCTTGGGGAGGGAAGTAGGAAGAGAGGGGGAGAAAAATTTAAAACTCAAAAGCTTATGGAAGTGATTGTTGATAATTCAAAATAAATTAGTGAATAAAAAAACAGCATTACCAAAGAAAAAAAGAAGAAAGAAAATCCCTTTTCCCTCCAACATACTCACTCTCTGATTCCAGGATCACCTGGTGGCTATAGGTGATACCCCTTGGATTTTAAGCTGTGCTGGGAAAGGTACTGAGTAAGTACCTTTTTGTTTGGCAGAGAGAGAGAGAGAGAGAGAGAGAGAGAGAGAGAGAGAGAGAGAGAGAGAGAGAGAGAGAGAGAGAGAGAGAGAGAGAGAGAGAGAAGAGAGAGAGAGAGAGAGAGAGAGAGTTGCACAGCATGAGTGGATATGGATTGGTTTCAACAAATTGTAGTTCTCATTGAATTATCTTCACTGGTGAAAAAAAAAAAAAAAAAAAGAAACCAACTCTCTTCCAAACTTCTTATTTCCTCTGGAAGTAAACCTCATCTTTATAAGTAGCCAGATACACAATCTTGATATCATCTGTGATTCCTGACCCCTCCCTCTTCCCAATTATACACAATTAGAAACCAAAACTTTTATTTTCTATGCCTGCATCTCTCCTATCTCTTTCCTTCTCTCTATTCACACAGACAAGATACTAGTTTAGTCTCTCATAAGTTCTCACCTATACTATTGTAATAACTTCTTAATTTATATCCCTACTTTATCATGTCTGCAATTCATCCTCTGCAAACCTGCCAAATTGATTTTTCTAAAGCTCAGGTATAATCATGTCACTCACTCCTATACTCAAGAAACTACAATGTCTCCCTATTTATTTAAGGTTCAAATATCATTTCATCTTTATTCCTTCTTTTTTCTTTTTTTTGAAATCTGCACCTTCAAAACTGAACTGCTTGTCCTTCTATTTCCTCCCCATCACCTGGGGGAAACTTTCTTCTTAATTTCTTTTTTTTATTTTATTTTACTTTTGTTAATGGTTCCCCTGCCCCAGTCCAGGCTCATAATCTTGGAGTTATCTTTATTCTTCCTTGTCTTTCACTCCATCTAACAATAATAATATATATATTTTTTATTTTTTCAAAGTCTTATTGTTTCTATATCCAAAATATTTTGGTTACCTATCATCTAATATCTGTTTCCACTTCAGCTGCCACTACTCTAATTCAGGCCTTCATCTCTTTTTGCTTAGCTATTGAGATATACTCCTTATTAGTCTCCCTGATTCCAGCCTATCACCTCTCCAATATATCCATTACAGATCAAAGTAATATTTCTGAAGCACTGTTCAGATCCTCTCATTCTTCTTAAAAAAAACAAATAAAACAAACAAACAAAAAAACAAAACCAAAGCCCCCCAAACTACCCTTCTGTTCCTCACTCTATTTCCTGATTACCTATTGAATAACATATAAACTCACCCTTGACTTTTTCATTCATTTCTATCCACAACCTGAATCCTATCCAACTATCTAGCCTTCTTTCTTATTATTCTATATTTACTATTTGCTTCACTATTGCTTTATATTCCCCCATTCCTGCCCTTCTCTCCTCATCTCTCTGCCTTTGTTCATAATGTGCTTCATGCTTAGGAAGGTCACCTAATCTCACTAATCATCCCTTCAAGACCCAGCTCGGAGTGATGGCTCTCATCTCAAATTTCTCATAACTCTTTTCTTGAAACTCTCCATTGCATCCTTCTACTCATAATATAACCTCCTTGGGAACAAAGTTTATTTTATATACGTGTGTGTGTGTGTGTGCATGTATACAAATATATACATATGTGTATATAGACATATATGCATACACATATACATATGTATACACACACACGTGTGTGTGTGTGTGTGTGTGTACACACATACATACACATTCACAGATACATTTTAAAATATATCTCTGTGGGTGCATGTATCTTTTTATCTCAAACACCCAGCACCGTACCTTGCACATGGAAGGTTCTTAGTAAATGAATCCAAACTGGGATGAAAACCTTAACATCTTTTTGCCTCTCTTTGGTACTACCCTAGGACCATTCTAAAGTCAATTCCTGTGCCTGGTGATACAATAAAGCTGTATAATTTCATTCATTTTCCACCCACAGACCAAGAAATGTTGTCCTAATATTGAATCACACAAGGACATAAATATATTTTCTTCCTGATCCTTTTCTTAGCTCATGCAGAACACCAGCCTTTACTCAGTTCTTCATAGTCACTTCAATAAGCTAAAAGCTTACCTCAGCTTCCACAGCACAACATATCACTCATTTTTCTCTTCTGTCACTTCTCCTTCTGTGAAACCTGGAACCTTTGTCCATGGCTCAATTGGGCTCTAATGCCAAACAGTCTATTGACTCTAGTCTCTTCCTTACTGATTAGCCATCACCCATTATCACTAAGTAATTAATCTGGTAATTAATAGTAGGAGGAAGTATTAGCAGGAGTCATTTAATACATTTAAGCACTGATATACAGAAGGCAAGATCTTGGGCCAATTAAGAAATCACAGAAAATAAAAGGGTTGGAGGAAGGGGTGGGGATGGTAAATGTGGGAGGGAGGGAATGATTGGAAGTTGACAATATTAGGGGAAATATTATAAAGTAAAATATCAATGAGAATGATCTGAATATTAATTCCTACTCTACCACAGTTTTCATGACCCTATATAAACTATTGTTATTCTGTGGGATTCAGTTTCTTTTCTGTAAACTAAGAAAATATTACGCATTTTTAAAAATTTTATATATATATGTATATATGTATATACACACATATATATGTATATATATACATATATATACACATGCACACACATATATACACATAAATATACATACATATATGTGTATATACACACATATATACATATATATACACACATACACACATATATACACATAAATATACATACATATATATGTATGTATATACACACACACACACACACACACACACACACTCTCTCTCACAAGACTCCCATTCAAGGACCAGTGAGCAGTTCTATGAAGAGAATATTGTTTGCAGCTTTGCCTGGGGAATAGAATTAGATGCCATGTATCCTGGTCTAGTAGTAAATTTATGCAGTCACAAAGGATTGCCAGAACCATAGCACCTGAACAACTTTCATCTTCCTTATCCAGGAACTGAGAGACCTTCAGCAGACATACAGCAACCAGTTAACAGACACTGAAATTTATCATCACAGTCACCATTAACAGTTTGGAACTGAAGGCCATGATGTCAGGGCCACACCAGTGGCTTCAGCCTGTGTACGCTGCTCAGGGTAAAATGCCTGCCTGCCGCAGTTAGCTTTCCTGAGCGTAGATTCTACGTGATATTTTTAGAATTTGGAAGACTCATGATAAGTATGTTGTACCATGAGAATTGAAAAGGGGGAGGGGAAGAAGGGAAAGAAATTAAACACAGAGAAAATGCTGTTGGTGTTTCTGAGAGAACTTATACTTCCATCTTGTGGCCAAAAACTCCCTACAACAAGTATCTTCAAAATAATTGTTTTTGCTTAGGTATAGGGGCTCTTTATTGCACTTTATATAAAAGAGGCCATGATAAGTCTGGGACTCATCTCAGAACAATTAAAGTTAATACACAGATGGGAAACACATGAGCTCTGCTATGAGTTCTACCTTATATCAGCTGGCTTATATCAGCATCCTCTCTGGTGACCAACTTGCCTACTGCAAAGGTACAACAATTCACTAAGGAGCCATAGTAGCAGAAATTGTAATCACAGGCAATCAAAGAAAAAATATTGCTTTGCCACTTGTGGGAGATGCAAAATAATGACTCAGCCACATTGGAATGGCTTTTATAAAATGGTGGCTTGACCTCCTTCAGGCATTGTTTTCAACAGGTAGTCAAGGGAAACTTCAGGCTTGTTTTCTAGAGCCAAGCTCCTTTCTACTGGGACCAGGGGCACAGAAAACAAGTCCATTCAAAATGTATTTGATTTGTTACATGCACTCAGGCTAATGTTATGAGCCCAGCATTTATCTGTGAGCATCATGATGAATTTTGCTTACCTTAAAAATCTTTCTATTAGTCTGATTCTATGCTTTTGAGAAAAATAATACATTTCATGTTTGTTCTCAAAGTTTGCTCAGGATTCTTTCATGCCTGCATGTAAGCCCCTTGCTATTATGCCTAAAAGAGTATTTCCCATCCTTAGAATTACATAATTTCAAGGAAACATCAAGGTCTTTCAGTAAAACCTTTTGCTTTTCAGTTGAGAATATTAATTTCAGGGGCATGAAATTAGCTGAGAGGCAATGTGGATGGACTTGCAATTAAGAAGACCTAAACTCAAACCCTACCTCAGGCTCTAACTGGGTGAATCCAGACAAATTTACCCTGTGAGAAAATGTTCTCATTTATGTTGTGGGGATAATAGTTCCTGTGGGATTTAGAACCGTAGTGAAGGGGGAAGAATAGAATATCAGTAAAATTCATTTTTAAAGTTAAATTTAGTTAAAGAGGTGTTAGGGTGTCTGGTGCCTCAGTCAGTGCCATGAGTATATTCTAGTCAACTTCCTTGTATTTATTTTGTGTATGTTCACTTATATGTGTGAATGTTGTCTTTGTGACTTGGAGATATACTAGTTCCTGGCACATAGTAGGTGCTTAAAAATGCTTGTTGATTGCTTGGGATAAGGTTTTATTCAATCAACCTGGAAACTATCTGACTTCTGTATGCATACAGCAAAGCAATTAAGGGAATGCCTTAGTGTTCACTTGCCCATAAGTACATCCTAGTGGTGGTTCATCCCCTAGCTGTCAAACATGCCAGTAGAAGTGTAAACACAGCTGGGTTTAATTCCATCCATCTCTGTTCCATTTTCCAAAATGCTTCCATTTTAAGGCTGTAAATAGGGATTTTTCACCAGTTTGTAAATGGTCCTTCCCAATGAAAAGAGCTTTTTATGACTATAGAATTTCAGACCCGTGTAACTATCTCAGTACTAATGCCTGTCTAATCTCTAACGTGAAGTCTCATAAATTAGAATACTTTGAAGGCACATATATATTTTCAACATTCAGCTAAAAGATTGGAGATTCAGACACAGAGGCAATTGAAATCCTCCCTCCTTTTGCTTCCAAAACACAGGGGGAAAAATCCTATCAGACATGTGTATGGAGCTTCCAAATGTAGCAGACAACCCACATAAGTGTGCTATATTGAAATAAGTATGTTTCTTTTTTAAAATATGGCACATATGCTAGCCAACTTCATGAAATATCCATATTCTTCCAAAGAATAAAGCTAATCATCAAAGGTTACCAATATCTTGCTTTTATAAGTTTAATCCTAGGTCTGTCATTTACTATGTGACTGAGCTTTGTCAAGTCAATTAACACATCTGCATCTGTACCTCAGTTTCTTCATCTGTAAAATGAGCCAGTAGGATAAGCTGACCTCTAAGGTCCCTTACATGTCTAAATCTATGATTCTATGATACTGTTGAAAATAACTGAAAAAAAGCCAAAAATAAAATATTTTTAATTCTCCTCCTTCCCAGGTGACCCCCATATTGCATTGTACACAATATACATATGCACAAATATATGTATGTATACATGTATGTATGCATATATATACACATATGCACATATGTATATACACATGTGTGTATATGTACATACATACATATATACACACACATATATATATAAACTCCATAGGAAAAATAAATAAAAAAATTTCTAGGAAACTTATGAGCAAAAGCCTGAAGAACTTTAAAAATGAAAATGTTTCAAATTGCCACATCATTTTAAAATAAGATGCTTTTGCAGAAAGTACCTGCAGTAAATTTTTGCTTCATAAACTTAGCAGTTCTAAAAGTCTCATGAATCCAAATAACTTTTCAAATTATAAAAAACTTTCTCAACAAAGTTTAAGTATACCTAATATTGATATATTTTTTAAAAAGTAAGACAGCTAGTCATTTTAATATGTACTAAAAGTTTAGTCCTCAAAGATTTATGATGCTATAAATAGGATTGTTTCTTTTTTCTCAATAAAACTTCACTCAAAAAATGGTTTGGCTTTTGTTTTCAGAGGTTAACCACTGAGTAATTAAGCTATTATTTCATGGGATTAAATTTTTCTATTAATAGGCTTCTAACATTGCTCACAATGCAATGAATATTATTAGTGAGGCTGATGTATGAGCAGATTGAAAGAGCTATATGAGCTTAAACACATGCTTTTGTCTGTTCTCTAATGATTGTGGAAATGAAGAAAATCTTAACAAAATAAAAAAAAAATTGAATTGGGGGCAGAGTGAAGATGGTGGAGTAAAGGTAGTAACTCACCTCAGCTCTCCTCCAAACCTTTCCAAATACCTTGAAATAATAAATCTAAATAAATTCTAGAGCGGCAGAACCCACAAAAAGACAGAGTGAAACAATATTTCACCCCAAGACAACTTGGAAGATCAGCAGGAAAGGTCTGTTGCACCAGGGTGAGAGAGGAGCACAGTCCAGGGTAGCCTAAGTTGGTGCAGGCCAGGCCACTCCAAGCCACAGCAAATGAGGAGTAGGCCTCTGGATGACTGAATCAGTGGCAGCTGTGGCAGTTTCCAGATCTCTCAGCTCACAAGTGCCAAACATAACTTAGACGATCAACAGGAAAGGTATGTCGCACTTGGGTGAGAGTGGAGGACAATCTAGTGCAGGATGTGCCAGCACAGCCCTGGCCCCAGCAAATGAGGAGCAGACTTTGGAAGCCATTGAATAAGCAGTGGCAGCAGCTGCTTTCAGAACTCTCAGCCTACAGATGATAAGGGAGTCAAACAACTGGTCAGGAAATTGCAGGAGTCTCTTTGCTAGCAATGAGTCAGGTCTCCTTTGCTTTACCCATACTGGGATCTGGACCACAGTCCTTGATGGCAGGCCCAGGGTGAGGAGGGGAACTAGCACACCAGAGCTTGTTGCCATAGTGGAGAGAGGAGCCTCATCACAATTCCAGGGCAGGAAAAAGCACTTGTGGTCACTCACTGAGCAGAGCACAGGCCAGGAGATTAGTTAAACACACTTCTCCTTAAATCATACCAACTTGGAAGAAGTGAAAACTTACAGGTCCCTAGAAGAATCTCTGAAAACAGCTACACAAAGTTTGTAAAGCTGGGGATGTGTACCTTCCACTCTGGAAGGAGAGCCCTACTTTAACAATTTAGTCAAAAGTCAGGTAATAGTCTGGGGAAATCAGCAAACAAAAGAAAAAAATAATTCTGACTATAGAAAGTGACTATGATGACAAAGAAGATCAAAATAGATACTCAAAAGAAGATAACAAAGTCAAAGCTTCTACATCCAAAGCCACCAAGAAAAATATGGATTCATTTCAGGTGAAAGAATAGCTCAAAAGATTTTGAAAATCAAGAGAGGTAGAGGAAAAGTTGGCAAGAGAAATGAGAGTGATACAAGAAAATCAGCTTGGTAAAGGAAACACACACACACACACACACACACACACACACACACACACAATACTGAATAATAAGGAAATAACACCTTAAAAAACAGATTAGGACAAATGGTAAAAGAGGTCCAAAAAGCCAATGAGGAGAAGAATGCCTTAAAAAGCAGAATTGACCAAATGGAAAAAGAGACACAAAAATTCACTGGACAAAAAACAAAAACAAAACAAACAAAGAACTTGTTAAAATTACAATTGGCCAAGTGGAAAAGGAGGTGCAAAATCTCACTGAAGAAAATAATTCCTCCAAAGTAAGAATTGAGCAAATGGAAGCTAATGACTATCAGAAATCAAGAAACAATAAAATAAAACCAAAAAGAATGAAAAAAATAGACAACAAGATGAAATATCTCATTGGAAAAATGGGCCTGGAAAATAGATCCAAGAGAGATAATTTAAAAATTAATGTACTACCTGAAAGTCATGATCAAAAAAGAGTCTAGATGTCATCTTCCACAAAATTATCAAGGAAAATGGCCCTAATATTCTCAAACCAGAGGTTAAAAAAGAATTAAAAGAATCTACCAATCACCTCCTGAAAGAGATCTCCAAATGAAAACTCCCAAGAATATTATAGCTAAATTTCAGACCTCCCAGGTCAAGGAGAAAATATTGCAAATAGCCAGAAAGAAATAATTCAAGTATCATGGGGCCATGATAGTGGTAGTGGTAGTGTTAGGTTAGCAGAAGATTTAGCATCTTCTATATTGAAGGATCAGAGGGATTGGAATATGATGTTCTGGAGAGCAAAGGAACTAGGATTACAACCAAAAATCACCTACCCAACAGAACTGGGTATAATTCTTCAAGGGAAGGGGGGAAATGGGCATTCAATGAAATAGAGGAATTTCAAGCATTCTTGAAGAAAAGATCAGAGGTTAATAGAAAATCTGACTTTCAAATGCAAGACTCAAGAGAAACATCAAAGGGTGAACAAGAAAAGGAAATCATAAAGGATTTAATAGCATTAAACTGTTTACATTCCTACATGGGAAGATGATACTTGTGATTTATATGAACTTTCTCATTATTAGACTAGTTAGAAGGAGTGCGAGCATAGGTGTGAGTTGAATGTGAAGGGATGTTATCTAAAAACAATAAAATTAATTGGTGAAAAAGAAATGTATTGGGAAAAAGAGAAAAGGGAGAGGTAGAATGAGATAAAATATCTCACATAAAATAGGCGAGAAAAAGCTTTTAGAGTGGAGGGGAAGTAGGGAGAAGTGAGGGGAAGTGAGTGAACCTTACTGTCATCAGAATTAGGTCAAAAAGGAAAGAACACACACACTCAATTAGGTAAAAACTCTATCTTACTCTACAAGAAAGTAGGAGGGGAAGGGGATAATTAGAGGAGCAGAGGTGGTAAAAGAGGAGGATTGGGGGAGGGAGTAGTCAGAAGCAAAACATTTTTGAGGAGGCACAGGCTGAAAAGAGAAAGAGAATAGAATAAACAGGGTGGGGGTATAGGATGGAGGAAAAAATAGTTAGCAATAGTAACTGAAAAAAAAATTAGAAGTTTTTCTGATAAAGACCTCATGTCTTAGGAGCTGTGTCAAATTTATAAAAATTAAGAACCATTCCCCAAATGATGAATGATCAAAAGGTATGAACATTTTTCAGATGAAGTAATCAAAACTATCTGTAGCCATACCAAAAAAAAAAAAAGTGCTCCAAATCATTATTGATTGGAAAAATGCAAATTAAAACATTTCTAAGGTACTACCTCATACCTATTAGCTTGGCTAATAGGACAGAAAAGTTAAATGACCAATGTTGTAGGGGGTGTAGGAAAAAGTGAGACATTAATGCATTGTTGGTTGAGGTGTGAACTAAATTGACCATTTTGTAGACCAATTTGGAACTATGCCAAAGGGCTACAGAAACCTTTGACTTAGCATTACCACTACTAGGTCTGTCTCTCAAATAAAAAAATAGAAAATCACTTATATGTATAAAAATATTTATAGCACCAGACAGATAGCACTAGACAGATAATTAGAAATTGACAAAGAAATAAAAGTTTCTGAATACAGATTGAAGTACACTTTTTTTAACTTTATTTTTCTTGAGGTGTTTTTTTTGGGGGGTCATATCTTTTCTTTTACATCCTGACTAATATGGAAGTGTTTTGCCTGACTACATATGTATAACCTATATTGAATTGCTTAGGGTAAGGGAGGGAGAGAATTTGGAACTGAAAGTTTTAAAAGCAAATTTTAAAATTTGTTTTACATGTAACTGGGGCTTACTAGCTGTGTGAACCTGGGCAAGTCACTTAACCCCAACTGAATAAAAAAAAACACGTAAGAATATTTTCGCAGAAGTGAAACAATTTAAAACCTAAAATATTCTGGCTACAAGAATGGTGTAGTGGGTAAAGTGAGAAACATAAAATTTTTAAAGGATTTTGAGATTTCCATCCGTCTCTTTTCATCCATAGACTCTTTCTTAGGAAAGGGCTAGAATATATTAATTTAACATTTACAGCACTTGCATTCTGTTCTATCCAAATTGTTCGACCAAATAGTTATTAAGAAGCTCCTGGATGCAGAGCTCTAATGCTTAGTGCTGAAGAAATAAAAACACGTGAGCCCCTCATGGAGCTCACAGCCTAGTACAGGAATAAGACAACAACACAGGTAATTATAACACACAGTGATAGATTTTCCTGTCTTTTTTTCAAAGCCATGATCTAATGCTCTATGAAAGAATTCTATTTAAAATCCTGATGTCTTATGATGGCCAATAAAGAACAAAATGCTTTCTCTCTTTCAATGCATGCACGTGGAAAACTTATGTTTACAAAAACAAAACAAACGAACAAACAAAAAACCTAACCTGAACACATGAAAACTCCCTGTTACAAGTGGCTTGGATTCCTCCCTTGTTCTAACTTTGTTCAAAGGGGTTAGTGGGCATGCTCATGCACAGAGGAACTAAAAGGCCAGTAAAGACACAATGACTTTGTCTTTTTCTTGAGATGAATATCACTGATATAGCTGTGTAGATTGAAAAATACTTTTGGCTGCAACACTACTCACTTTTATTCACCTTAGTATAAAATCACACAACCGACTATTATTTTTGGAACAGTGGTGATCTTAGAGGAGTTCATTCATGAGTTAATTTCCCTTAGTTAACCCAACATAAGGACCCAGTGGATAATAATGAATGGGAAAAATACACAACACATGTCACCTTCTATTGTTATGAAGATATACATTAATAGTTGTATTTTTGTTGTTGTCATGTATTATATAATAAAATCTTTAAATAATTTAATATGAATGTAGCCAGCTATGGCCCTGTTCCATGAAATCATGAACCTAACCAACATATTTTTAAATATTCTAGGGAATTTTAGCATCCCGAATAAATTTAATTCTAATATCATTACCCAGTTCTCAGGAATGTACAAATATCTGAGGTACTTATAGAATTAGAGAATAACAGAACTAGAAGGTACTTCAGAGATTATGTAGAAATACCTCATAATTTTTAGGTTACCAAAATTGAGGCTTAGAAAGAAGAAATGACCTCACCAAAATCACATATCCAGTTAATTGTCATATTAGGCAGTGACTTCACTTTCTGGGTCTAAGATTTTTCCTTTTTAAAATGAGTGGGTTACACCATATGAGGTCCATGGACCTCTCCACAACTAATTCCATTGGTTTTAAATTATACGATTGAGCTCAGTGAAGTTGATTCTAATACATGTGTCTGAATCTCCTAGATTCCCCAGACATGTGCAGAATAGGTGACTCATAGGGTCATTACATAGACTTCATTAGTACTGTCGGTTTCCTAAATTAGGAAGCACCACGATCTTCCTCTCGGGGTAGAGAAAATAATGAAGCCAAATGTATACAAAAAAAATGTAAATTCAAGGTGTTTGATATCGACTGGTTCCTCACTGGGGCTTCTTGGACTCAATTCTACCTTTGTCACATTTGCCACAATACTCATTATTCATGGGGACCCTCATTTTTAGAGGTGCAAAAGAACTTAAAATTCAGCTACTTTAGTCTCTTCCCTTCATACACAAAGTCCAAAGGTAGGGTCTTTAGCCCTCAACCTAAATTTCACCTTCAATAGGTGACTTCATATCCTACTTTACTGTGAAAAGCAAGGCCCTACTATGTGAGCTTCTTCAACCTTTCTCCTTCACACCTCAAATTCACTCTTATCTTCCCCCCTCTTTTCTTTGGTGTCAGAGGAAGAGGTGGTCTTCCTTCCAACTAAAACTATCCTTTCTACACATCTTCTAGATTCAATCTCCTCCAATTTCTTCTAGGGTTTTGTTCCATTGATCATCCCCTCTCTTATATTGCTATATTTTCATTATCTTCCTTCCTATTTAGTTATTCACATTCAAATTAAAAAAAAAACATGATCAACCACTCCTTCATACTAAATATCACCACTACTACTAACATCAAACAACTTCCTTCAATCATTACATATACCTTCTAGTTACTATCCCATAGCTGGGGGAAAAGCAGACATAATGAAATGAGAGAAGGTAAAATAATATGAAGATCGATGTAGATTTTGATAAGGACAAAGAATAATTTTAGAAGGTAGAAGAAGGAATGGGAGAACAAGAGATTGTATTCAGAGAGATATTTTTGAACTTGATATCATGAATATTCCTCTATCTTTATATATATATACTATATATATATATATAGTATATATATATATATATATTTCTATATCTACTTTTCTATATCTACAATATATTTAATTTTATAGATATTTGCTAGATATAGATATAGAAATATCTAAATAAAGCAACATATCTAAATATTAATAATATCTGAAAATAAAAGGAATGCAGATGACCTATTGACAACTATGACTATAAAAATTTTCTCAAGGAAGTGCATCATTCTAGGAGCATGTATCCTTCCACAGATGTCTAGTCTCACTAATATTTGGGTTGTTTCAGTCTTTTTGTTTAGTTATTTAAAAAAAATCATTCTCAGATTTAATTTGTAGTGGCATTTTTGAAAGCTCATATATCACAAGCCTCTCATTTACTGAAAGAATTCCTCTAAGAAGCTGCAAACTCTGTAGTATATGTGGTCTGTTTCAATAATTATCTGGAGTCACTTCTTGGGCCTTAACTATAAGTTTAGCATGGTACTTTTTTTTTTCCCCAAATGAATTAAGGTCAGAAAGCAATTTAAGAGGGGAGTGAATCAGATGCTCCTATTTGCTCCATTACTTCATACATTTAGAAGTATTTGCCATCTAAATAAGTAATTTTGTGATGAATTAATTGCCACATCCAGGGGAAAAACAGTCCATAAACATATAATTTTTATCTTAATGAGGTTTTTTGAAGGATATTGCTTGTATTCAGTGGAGGGCTTGAATGTACTGAGGGTTAGAAAGAACATTCCTCAGATCTATGCCTTCCTTGTGTTTGGTGTTCACCAGCTCTGATCTCTGTGGACTCACATCAGCAAATAGGAAGGGGTGAGGAGTAGGAAAGTGACGGCTTCTCAATGGGTAGTTCTTAGTTGTAACAGCAGGGCAGCTAGGTGGCAGACTAATCTTCCTGAATTCAAATCTGGTGTCAGACATCAACTCTGTGACCCTGGATAAGTCACTTAATCTTGTTTGCTGCCTCAGTTTCTTCATCTGTAAAATGAATTGGAGATGGAAATGGCAAACAACTCCAGTTTCTTTGCCAAGAAAACCCTAAATGAGGTCATGAAGAGTCTGAAATGACTGAACAACAAATTGTAACAGGACAGACTGGATGGCAGTAATATGAGTGATTCCCTAAAAGCCAGAATTCTGCTTCATAATGTTTAAAAAGCTGTCCTGGGAGTGGAAGGGGAGAGGAAGGTTGTTTTTTAAGTTTAATCAATTATTAGCATTTTCTCAATCACTTTAATAAATATAAATAATCAACAACATAATTTAAGTGGGGAGTGAATCAAGTTCTATTTATTCCATTATTTCCTACATTTAGGATGAATTGCCATCTAAATAAATAATTTTTTGGAGGGGCATTCTGGGAAGATGGCAGAGTAGGTCAGAAATTTTTAGGCTCTGCAGATTTCCCCCACAAAAAAGACAAAATCACCAGGAAATGAACATGTAGCAGCAAAAATAAAAGGGTAAAGCAGTAGTCCTAGGAGGCCATCTTAAAAGGATCTCAGAGAAGACTCCAGGGACTCAGGTTTGGTCTTAGTGAAGTATAAACACCTCTAGGTGGACTTCACTGAATCAGCAGAGTGGCCCCTGAGGGAGGCAGATTAGGCCTCAAGAAATTTTGCCTCAGGAACTTTTACCTCACAGCCTTTCATCTAAAGAACAGCAGAAGCTGAGTGAGGGAAGATTGAAGGAAGCTCTGCTGTTTTGGGAGCCAGGCCTGTGGGTACTGATGGGATCTAATCCTGGGCTATGAGTGTGGATGAGGAGGAGTGAGCACATAGGTGAGTGCAGGGAGCAAGAACATTTTCAGGATAGCCTACCTGGAGCTTAAGAAGAAAGAGAGGAGTCCCTGGGGTTGAGCCCCCAGACAGATCCAGAAAACTATAGTTAGAAGGACCTGAGGCCTAGGACCCTCAACTTGGGATTAAAACTTGATAATAATAATATTAAGCTGCTAAAAATAAAATATGACTAATTAAAAATGAAAATGAGTAAGCAAAGGAAAAAGAATCCAACAATTGATAGATACTTTGGTGTTTAAAAAAAAAAGTGATGTGGGTATGTATTCAGAGAAAGAGAGTGAGGAAAAAAGAAAAAGACACTCCCACCCAAAAGAGTAATGTCAAGTGGTCACAAGCCCAAAAATAAATCTTGGGAGAATTTAAAAAGGAATTCAAAAATCAATGAGGAAAAAAATAGAGAAAATAAAAACGATTCAAGAAAATCATGAAATGTAACCAATTAGAAAAGAAGATAAATAACCTTAGAGAAGATAAATTAATGTAAGCAATCCTTGTTATGTAGCATTTGCCCAGTTTCAAGGTATATTGTCACTGTACTTTTTAAAATTGTATTTATTTTATTCTGAACTTAAGATATTAAAACCAGCATTTCCATAATGCAGTAGAAGAGGGAAAAAAAGATAATTACATGTGAAACTGAAAATTTCTAGATACATAAAACTTTAAATATATAATAGTTATTATGTAACTTTATTTTTTTTTTCTTCCCACTAGGTGTGCTTACACTATACTTTTAAAAATCAGCTCTTCTGAGCTGGGAAGAGCTATATCCAGCTCATTCTTACACAACTAATTGTGAAGCACAGTGAGCCTGTGGTCCTAAATCTGATAGTGGAGAATAGAGTGGCAACTACAAGACATCTTGAGAAGGTTGCAGCACTAAAGATAGAGTGAGAACACTCTAAGTTGGTGTCACCACCATTGAGGGCCAGTTGGAAGAGAGGTAGACCAACACTTGAGTATTGGTACTCCTGAATTTTAGTACTAAAGATTGGTTAATGTTTCTCTTTTTATTCAGAAAAGGAATAGTCTCTGATGCATACCAGCAAGGTCTGTTTTTGTTTTTTCCTCCTAGTTCTCAAGTATACTAGAAGAGTGACTGGTAAATTGGTATGAAGATGAGAAGTATCAACATTCTGGAAACATAAACCTCTTCTCAGAAATTTAGGAGTTCGATAAAAATGGTCAAATTCCCGTTAACTTGTATAAGGATTAGGAAATCAAACTATCAGTAGGAACTGAACTCTTAAGAGTTCTTTCATCTGTAAGTAACTTGACCACTTCCAAGTGAAAAGACTTTCAACATATTCTTTGGTGAAAAGGCAGTAGAGATTTTACTACATTCCCCTTGAGAGATTTTTATCAAGCAAAATCAACGCATTCACTAAAGGAAAGTTAGCACTTACAGTTTTAAAAGTGGTAAACAATACACATCTTAGAATCTACACTATGCCAAGTCATAATACATGAGAAACTAGTCATAATAATGGAATGAAGTACATGGTCAATTTTTGTTGTCCCTCCCCCCAACTACTTTTTCATTTTAATTGTCCCTTGAGAAACTTGATTAACTGATGCCATTAGGAGCAGACTTTACAAATTTCTCTAAAATCAGAAACAAGAAGAATATCAGACTGGTCATAGAAAAAAAGGGTTTGAAAGGTACACAGAGTTCCAGAGCTGGCTATAAGCTTTGAATATAGTAAAAACTCACATTTATATCAATTATTTGTGTATTCATCCATTAGTTAATTCATTCACTTATTTATCCGTAACGCTTTTTTCAAAAAAATCCTTGGGAGGTAGGCTTACAAGTACTGTTGTGGAGATTTTACAGGGGAGAAAACTATGCAGAGAGAGATTAATCGATTTGCTTATGGTCAACCAATAAGTAAATATCATGCATTTTAAAAGGTCTTAATGAGGTTTATTAAATTGAAATAATGTTATTCTTACTGAAGGCACTGGAAGTATGAAAAGAGTGAATTTCTGAGTGAGACTTTTAGCCAATCATTCCTCATAAGAAGTTTAAGTTGGCAGGAAGAACACTGCTTTCCTCTAGCCAGTGCTGAATTAAATCATTAGCAAACACCCTAAAATGGTGTATATCATGAAATATGAACACTGCTAATTGCATACTAAATACATATTGGCAAGTAGCTCTCTTGTAGTCTGCAATAGGTAGGTCATCATATTCAACTATGAAAAAAAGTGTCTGCCACGTTCAGTGCAATGTCTTAGATAGAGAGATGAAAAAAGAAAAAAGTTACTGCCCTCAAGCAGCTTACAATTCTAATAGAATGTAAACTGTATAATGAAGATGAAGATGTGGACAGTCCAGGAGGTCCATGATTCACTGGGATGTATACACACAGAAAACACACACACACACACACACACACACATGCACTAACAATTGGGTGACTAGCAGAGAGTTAAAAAAAAATACTGTCTGTTTTGCCCTGGGTCCCTATTTCCCAGTGCAACACACAAAAGATCTCAGCCCACAATTATGACTATGTCAATGATAAAATTCTAAAGGACGCTTGATGAAAAATGTTATTCACCTCCAGAGAGATAAGTGATGAAATCCAAGCGCAGGCTAAAGCATTTTTTCACAATCTTTATTCTCCTGACTTTTTTGTTTGTTTGTTTTTTGGCAAATTGGCTAATATGGAATTTTTTTTAATGTCTCTGTGTATACCATATACCTGAATGAGAACACATTCAGTTTTCCCCTACCAACCCCCTAGATTTATACCATAGACTGTGTAGGGAATGAATAATTGTTCGGCATATGCACTTGCTTGTCATTCCTTCCTTTGTAAGAAAGGTGTAGGGACAGCTAGGTGGTACAGTACATAGAGCTCTGGCTTTGGAGTCAGGAAGACCTGAATTCAAAATCCAGCCTCAGATACATGACACTTACTAGCTGTGTGACCCTAGGCAAGTCATTTAACCCTGATTGCCTCACTAAAAAGCAAAAAAAAAAAAATGTTGAAGGCAGCATCCTCAGGTCTAGATACAAAAAGCCTATAAATTATTGATAAAATTGCAAATCTATTTTGATGTATGTTAATCATGAGTATGTAACGTAATTTCACAAGTGAAACAAACAAACAACAACAAAAAAAGTATCTGTAACAACCCAACAAAGATGTCTGTGTTGTCTGGTAGTTTCTACCCACACAGTTCATTATAATTATTACCTCTATGTGTGGGCACAAAGCATGGTCTTTCATATCTGGAATGTATTCTCTCTTACCTATACCTCTTGTAATCTCTAGCTTCCTGCAAAACATAGGGTCAGGTGCAACCACCTACAAGGTCCCTTCAGTTAGTATTATCTCCTTTTGCCCAAAATCATTTTGTATAAGTTTGTTAATAAAAACAAAAATGAAACAGTCTCTGTCCTCTAGGGATCCCTTCTACTACAGAAGGGGGAAGGGAAAATAATAAGCATTTATACATTGCCCCTTATGTACTAGGAATTGAGCAAAGAAGCTTTACAAATATACTAAGGAGGGTCAACATATACACAAATACATTTATAAGTAATATTGATACAGACCTGTGACTTTTGTCTTTCTATACATAACACTTAGAATAGGGTCTGGCATATAGGTAGCATTAAAATGTTTGCTGAATTGAACCAAATTGTACAGTGTAGATGTTTTATTTGTTTTGCTATAAATCAAGGCTCTGATAAAACTGAGTGGTGAACCCAAAAATGAATGCGCAGTTAGGTGGTTCAGTGAATAGAGGGCCAGGCCTAGAGCCAGGAAGACCTGAGTTCAAGTCTGCCCTCATACACTTATTAGCTGTGTGATCCTGGGCAAGTAACTTCACCTTGTTTGGCTCAGTTTTCTTATCTGTAAAAATGAGTTGGAGAAGGAAATGACAAACCACTCTAGTATCTTTGCCAAGAAATTCCCAAATGGGATCACAAAGAGTCATATATGACTAAAATGAATCAATAACAACAAAAATCGATGGTGCTCATTGAAAAGGTATTTTTTAAAATTCTGAATAATATTCTTACTTATCTGATTTATTCTAGCTTCATCCTGAGTTCATTAAGTCCTTCAGATTGTAATCATATCTAGGTAGTGCTAGTCCATCTTTTATTTTTGTTATCAAGTGAGACATGAAGGCTCAATCTCTTCTTCATATATTATTTTTTATCCAAACATATTGACTTTGTGCATTTTTTAAAATTTTCTAGTCACCTTACAAAGGACCTCCCTTGAGATCTTTTCTATTCTGCCATCACCATGTGTTTTATCACTGCTTGAATCAAAGTACCATCTGATATTTGGCAATGAAAACTGAAACAGGCTGACCAATGCTAGCCAAGCATTAGTACCTATATTATATTGATTATCTTTGTGTGTGTGTGTGTGTTTGTGGATTTCATTTGAATCTCAGATTTTCTTTATAAATATTTCAAATGGATATTTTTGCTTATTCACTATCTTTCTAAATAAAATGTCAATTTCTAACCTCTAACTTTGACTTATATTCCTGTTCTCATTTGATCTGGGACAGAAGTTAAATCATTCAGAGAAAGTTTTCTAGAAGATGTATTTGGGTTTTGAAGCCACTCTGCATGTTTTTTCATATGAAGAATGTCTTTCCTGTTCTCATTTTTCCATGAAGAAATCACCATTTTCATTTAATATTCACCTCACCTTTCCCAAATAATGTTCAAAAAGATTATGCTGAAAATATCATTTTTGATCATTTCATTTCAATCCTTCCCTCCAAGGTAAATTGACATTTATTAATAGTTTAAAAACACTTTTGAACATGTATTTATACAAGAAGGCTCATTTCAAAGTCAATTGTAGCCTCAATTTATTCATTTTGGGCTTTCACCAATTCTGATACTGCAAGAGTAGCAGTGATAGAGATGGCAAATGGAGACAGAGCTGCTATCAAACCACATTCAAAACAAGGTGTTGTGATTATTCCAATAAGTAGTCTCATCTATAAGAAGTACTCCCAAGCATTATTATGACTTTAAACACTAATTTTTCTTTTCCCTTACATACATCAATGTGGAAGGGTAATGAGCAAGCAAAAATGCATGGTCAACATGGAATCATAGAACAGCATATGGAAAGTGGATTGGATTGCCTTTGGGAAATTGCAAAGTTATTTTAATGATGCCAAACTCTTCCTGGAAGCAAAGGTCCATATTTTTAATACCTGTATTTTACAAGACATATTGTAGGGCTATGAGAAGCATAAAATATGTGTTTGAATAATTAAAATTGAGGATAACCTAGAGGCTAAGGGAAAAGCTCTCATCGAATGTAAGCAGTTTTCAATTCATTTGTTATTCTTGAGTCATTTCAGTTTGTCCAACTCTTTGTGACCCTGTTTGGGGTTGTCTTGGCAGAGATACTGGATAGTGTGACATTTCTTTTTCCAGCTCATTTTGCAGATGAACTGATTCAAACAGGGTTAAGTGACTAGCCTGGTAAGTGTCTGAGGCCAGATTTGAACTCAGCTCCTCCTGACTCCAAGGCTGGCACTCTATTCACTGCACCACATCACTGCTCCGTTTCAACTTGTTATAAACAAGAAATTAAATAAGCTAATGCTTAATGTGAAGGAACTCATCAAATAATTTGATGACTGAAGAAGATAGACCTGCCATTTAAGAAGTGAGATAGATCTAGTGAGGTCATTAGTATTCCTATGATGTTAAAAGAATGCAAGGAAGATTCTCAACATCTTGGGTCTACTCACTGAAAGGAAACGGGTGATTTGCAAAGGATTGACCTCAGTTCTGATTTGCATTACTGGAGGTAATACTTACATTGATGAGTTCATCAGTTATGTGTTGTTACTCCCTGAGGGAAGTAACTATTTCATTTTTGATTTTGTATTCTCAAGGCCTAGCATAGTACTTTGCATGTAATAGATATTTGGTGAATGCTTGTTAAAATGAAATGTACTGAAGTGAATGGAATTGCAACTCACAAAGCAGTGTGTGTAAAAATAGAGAAGTGGATAGACAGAAGTCTTTGAAAAATTAGCCCTTGTGGTCCAAGATTGTCCCTTCTGCCTTTTTCAATGCTGTATATGGCCTTAGATATAATAATTGTAAGAAGGTCAATCAGCTAAGAACTCAGATGGCATGTTTCCATTTCTCCAAGTCTGTGGTTGAAACTTGTACCACATGGAGGCCAGGATAGAGTATATCTAAGAAGAGGTCTAAGAAGTGATGAGGTCTGAACATTTGCTTTCTGCGTACTATACATGATATTTAAAAAAAGGACAATCCCTTATCACTCAGAAAGAATGGATTTTCTTGAATATCTTCATGATACAAATAAACACCACCTTAGCAATTAGAAATGGCTATAAAACTATTTCTACCTGCAATTACAGAGATATAACTGACCAAGTTTTGCATATATCTCCTTCATTCTGTTTCTTGATTACTTAAGTCTGTTCTAGGATTCTCTCACCTTGTCTGCATTCTGGTTTGCTTTGCTTCTCTCTCTTTGATGAGTTTATCCCACATATCATTCTTGTCTTTCCTATGTCTACTGGTATCATTCCCTTTGGCTAATCTCCCTCAGTTTATGTTCCAGAAACATAGCTCAGCAACTGGTTATTTCCCAACTGCCCCCACAGTACGTAAACACTTCAGTCAAACCTTTTTTTTTTTTTTTTGGTGAGGTAACTGGGGTTAAGTGACTTGCCCAGAGTCACACAGCTAGTAAGTGTTATATGCCTGAGGTCAGATTTTAACTCAGGTCCTCCTCAATCCAGGGCTGCTGCTCTATCCACTGCACCACCTAGCTGCCTCAAATCCTTTCTTTTTATAACAAAAGAAACTGCAGATTAGAAGAGTGAATGGCTTTCCCAAGTTCCCAGATTGACTGGACGAGGAAGGTGAAACTCTACTCCATACCTTCAGACTTTCAGCCCATGCAAGCTTCTGAGTACAAAGAGACAGAAAAGCTCATAATCTTTCATAAACATTTAATGTCCAAGGTAGTAGTACATAGCATTAATTTAGTTATTCTGGGAAGTTTTAAATTTTATTTTTCTCACTCTTTCACTGTATTAACAACTATAATATAGTCACTATTGAAGTACTTGGGAAAGCCATCATGAAATGGCAATTGATCAGTCACTTAATTTATTTTATGAATCAGCAAACTTGCACAATACATTTTATAACATGCTATTACTTTGAAGGAGAAACCTATGGCCATAAAATACTTGACTTCTTCCACTTATCTTTGTGTAAGTGGTGACTTCACCTACATGCTAGAGTACACTGGAATAAACATCATAAATTTTGTTTAGGAAAGGATGAATCCCTAGTTATAAGTAATAATTATACTATGGAAAAGGTGCAGTGGGCCATGACACCTTCTGGATGACTAGCAATTGAAATTATTAATCTTTTAATTGAAGAGCTCACTTTGGAGTAAATTGAATGTAGTTCATGGTAATATGATTTTGAAAGTTTTAGTTCATTAATGGAGAAATGGCAAACTGTTGTTTCCAGATTGTTGCAGAAACTAATTACATTCCAAGGCATCATTGACAGCAATACTAATTTTATGTAAAGAACTTTGTTTCTTTTTTTAAATAAATTAATCTGAAAACAATAGAAAAGAAATTGAAAAGGGCCATAGGCCAATAAAGTACTGTTGCTATTATCTACTTAAAGTTTATTTATAGGTATAATTTTTATGTATAAATAGTAATTGTAATATATATATATATATGTATATGTATGTGTATATATATGTATATATATATATAAATATAATATGTGTATGGGTGTATGTATGTGTGTGTGTGTGTGTGTGTATATATATATATATATTTGTGTGTGTTTGTATGTGAATATATATATATGTATTCTCTTAAATGATGTGGATACCTTGAAATTTATTATTTTATACAAAATTGCATTCCTGATTTTGATTTTTAGTGCTATGAATTTTTGCTAAATTAATAATAAAAATTATTTGACACAATAAAATAATCCTCTGAACTATCCTTAATTTATTGAGTTACCGTTATCACATCTTGGTGTATTCTAAATGAATGATTTATGTAGTAATGGAGAAAGTTAAAATTTTTAACATTGTTCTTCAGTTGCTTCTGACTCTTTGTGACTCAGTTTGGAGTCTTCTTAGCAACAATACTGGAGTAGTTTGCCATTTCCTTCTCCAGCTCATTTTACAGACAAGGAAACTGAGACAAACAGGCTTAAGTGACTTGCCCAGGGTCACATAGCTAATAAGTGTGGAGGCCAGATTTCAACTTAGGAAGAAGAGTCATACAGACTCCAGGCCCAGGAATCTATTCATTATGCAAACTAGTTGCCCAATTTTGTCTTTTTTTTAAAAAGTATCTATAATCCACTTGTAAACTATTCTTTAAAGCTACACTTAGAAGTTAAAATATGCAACATACATGCCAAAAATCTTTATTAACGGACAAAAATTAAGGGAGATTGAAAACTCTCATTACAATAAAAGTGTTATTCCTTTTCAAAATGGATGTCCCGCAGAGTTCTAGAAAAAAGAATCAATCAATACTTATGATTGTCTGTAATTTATTTCTATTCTAAGAGTAAATTTGTTTCATGAAATGAAACTATACCTTGAGAAAGTTTTTCTTTATTTTCCTTTCATGTTAACCATCCCAAACAGTGTCACATAATACAAAGTCATATTCTTTATCTTATACAAGTTATCTGAATAAATACAAATTTGTCTTTTTAAGGCATTCTTTCTTTGCATATACATACATAATCATTTCAAAGATTAGTTCTTCCTTCACCTAGTCTGTAAGTATATTATCTTTGAATGAATCTGACTTAAAATGAAATTCAGTCTACCTAATTTTATGTCCTTAGCTTGAAGGGGTAATTTGACGAAGCTAGTATACAGCATTAACCGTGGACCCTTGGTATCCTTCCAAGGGTTATGTTTCTTTATGTGTTTATGGGCCTGTCATTTGTTTATATGATCCATGAGGGCAAAGATTTCCTTAAAATTTTTAACTCTGTATTTTCAGCAACTAGCATAGCTCCTTACATATAATAGGCATTTAATAAATGTTTGTTGAATTAAATTGACATAATTCATTGAACAAAATTTTCATTGAGAAACTGTTCAGTAAAAACACTGTGCTAAACCTCTTCAAAAGATGACAGAAATGTCAACAGAGAGGCAAACTCCTTTTTATCCTCTTAAAAATAGCAATAAACAAAAAATGCCAAAAAATCACAAGAATATTAGAAAAACAAAAATACAATGACAACTTTAAGAAATATTACAATACAATTAATAATTCAGAGTAACAGAAACAAGGAGAAAGACAGAAGTAACATCAACTAAAATAGTATCATAATTGTCAGAAACAATGCAAGGAATTATGAAGGGTACAATATAATGGATAAATGGCACATTTAAGATATTAAAGAAAACCGAAAAAGTAGGTATCTAAGTAAAAATGAAATCCTCTTAAGAAAACTTCAGAAAAGATAATTCAAGCATCATATTTACTTAAATCAACATTCAAATATATTCAATTCACTTATGTGTTTTTCACATGTAAGACAATGTATTAGTATTTTTAGAAGTCTAGATAAATGAAAAACAGTGAAAATTTAAAAAATTCTAATGAATGCAGATAAAAGGATGAATAAGGATCAAACACCAATAAGTGCAAAGGTCATTTAAGTGGGAAGATAGAATCAGAAAAGATCTAAGAAAGAGATCAGGTTAACAGAAAAGACAAAGGGGATGGGATCAAGGCTCATGCCTAGACTAGTTGACCACTTTCTCAATTGATCAACATGTACTCAGAAGACAAGTAAGACTGGAAATAATGGGTCATTGAGTCAACACAAATTCCCCTCTTGGAGTTAATCATTCACACGGTTCAGCATCACAATTAAAACTACATGTTTCCTCTATTCTCAATTGCAACATCCCTTTCTCTGTTGCCTGTAAATGTGAGAATGCTTGGGGATCAGTTCTATGCCCCAAAAGCATAAACATAAACAGCATACATAAATATAAATAGCACACAATCCCCATGAGGACACAGAAGAGGAAACCTACATACAGGTACTGCAAACAATGAAAATTTTATACCCCCAAACCTATTATTAGCCCATACACTTTGGCAATTCAATGCAGTCATTCTATGGGTCTTTAGACAATAGGGTACCCGCTTTCATATTCCCTATGCCCTGTTATTACAGTTTCCTTCCACTAGAGTTAGATTCTTTAATAAGAAAGGAAGCTAGAGACCAAATGAAGGCCCTCTGCATAAATACAGTGGCTAGTATCACCAAGTCATAATCCCATGTTTTCTTCAATATCATAAATTTTGAACAAACTTAAAATCACAATCTCATATACTTTAAGGAGACAAACTGTCAAATCAAGTCTATAGGTAAATTAAGTCAGGTCACAGATTAAGTAACTTAGAGAATTCACCATGTATTAATTTGAAAGTGAAGTTTTACAAATTACCAAGTTCACCAAGAAAACTTGGTAAACATAAACATAATCAACAAAAAGACAAAATAATACAATAATGGTGCTCACTGTTGAATAACATCAAATCTCCTTCTAGCCTGGCAATTCTATATCAATATTTTCAACTACCAGAGAATTTGCATAACTGACATTAGTTTTTAATGTTATTATTTTTGTCTGAATCATGTGACCATTTTGACCTTAATTGGTATAAGATGTTAGATGTTGGTCTATGCCTAGTTTCTGTCAAAGTACTTTCCAATGTTCCAGTTTTTGTCAAATACTGTATTTTCTGTACCTAATCTATTCCACTGCTTCACCACTCTATTTCTTAGCCAGTAAACAGATTGTTTTGATGATTACTGTTTCATAATGGTTTAAGATCTCATATGATTAAGGCAACTTTCTTCTCATGTTTTTTTTTTATTCATTCACTTAATATTCTTGACATTTGGTTCTTTCAGATGAATTTTGTTTTTACTTTTTCCAACTCTATAAAATATTTTTGTAAAAGTAGTATGGCACAGAATAAGTATATTAATTTAGGTAGAAGGAAATAGAAAGCAAAATTATAATAGTTGGAAACCTCAACTTTCCCATTTCAGAACTACATAAATTTAGCCATCAAATAAATAAGAAAGAAATCAAGTCAATTAATAGAATCTTAAAATTTTAGCTATGAAAAATCTCTGGAGAAAACTAAAGGGGAATACAAAGGATTATATGTGTTTTTCAGCAATAATGACACTGTAATTTTAAAAAAATGACAGTTATTAAGGCATAAAAACATACAACTAAATACAAAAATGCAGAAATTCAATCCATAATTCAATAAAAATTAAATTCAAAAAAGGGTCATGGAAGCTTAGATTAAAAATTCATTTGGAAATTAAATAATCTAAAAATAAAGAACGAGTGGGTCAGAATACAAATAATCAAAACAATCAATAATTTCATTAAAGAGAATGACAACAATGAGACAACATACAACATTCATAGGATGCAGATAAAGTACTTTGGGAAAAAATATGTCTCTAAAAGCTTAAATCAATAAAATAAAGAACAGAGTAATGAATTAGATATGCAACTAAAAAAAAGAAAAACTAGAATAAAGAACAAATTTTAAATCCCCAATTAAAGAGTCAATTGGAAATCCTCAAAATCAGGTGAAAAATTAATAAAATTTAAGGTGAGAAAATCATTGAAATAATATATGAAACAGGAGTTGGTTTTACAGGAAAAACAAAATATAAAATCATTGGTTAATTTGATTTAATAAAAGAAAGAAAAAAATTACTTGCCAGTATGAAAAATGAGAAAAATGTAAATTTTCCACCAATGAACATGAAATTAACATTATTATTATTATTGCCCAATTATATGACAACAAATCTAACAATCAAATTAAACAAACCATCACTAAGTTACCTAAGAAAAAATACCCAGGACCAGATGGATTCTCAAGCAAATTCTACCAGGTATTTAAAGAACAATTGATTACAATATTATAGAAACAATTTGGAAAAAGTAGGCAAAGTAGTCTAGCAAGTTCCTTTCATGACATAAATATGGTCCTCTTACCTAAACCAGAAAGAGCAAAAATACAGAAAGGAAACTATAGATCAATCTCCTTAATGATTATCGATGTGAAAATTTTAAACAAAATACTAGCAAGCAGATTATAGCAACATATCATAAGGATGATACAGTATGACTAAGTCAGATTTATACAATGGATGCAGGGTAGTTCAATATTAGAAAAAATATTGCATAATAATAAATCAATAATAAAGCAATAATAAAAACTACAAAATTCATATTTTTATCTTAATAGATGAAGAAAAAAAGCTTTTCACAAAATACAACACTGATTCCTATTAAAAATATTAGAAATAATAAGAATAAATGTAGCTTTCTTTAAAATGATTAATAGTATCTATATAAAACCATCAGAAACATTATCTGTAATGGGGACAAGCTAGAAGCCTTCCCAATAAGATCAGGATTGAAACAAAGATTGCCATTCACCACTATTATTCAATATTGTACTAGAAATGCTAGCTATAGCGAAAAAGAAGAAAAATAAATTGAAGGAATTATAATAGGCAATAGGGAAACAAAACTATCTCTCTTTGCAGATGATATGATGATATACTTGGAGAGTCTTAGAGAAACAATTAAAAATTACTTGAAATAATTAACAAAATAAATTATGTTGCAGAATATAAAATAAACCCAAAAAATCATAAACATTTCTATGTACTACAAATAAAATCCAGCAGGAAGAGATAGAAAAAGAAATTCTACTTACAATATCTTTAGAAAACATAAAATATTCAGGAACTATATGAACACTTTTACACAACATTTTTTCAAACAAATAAAGATAAATCTCAACAATTATAAAATATTTCTCATTATTGGACCAAGCCAATATGATAAAAATGTCAATTCTACCTAAATTAATTTATTTATTCAATGAAATATCAATCAAACTACAAGAATATTTTATAAAGCTAGAAAAAACAATAAAATTCATATGGAAGAACAAAAAGTCAAGAATATCAGGGATTTGATGAAAAGTGGCCTAGCCATACCAGATCTCACATTGTATTACAAATTGGTACCTGCTTTACTTCTAATCTTGGCTGTATTTGTTTTATTTGTTTGTACAAAACCTTTTAAATTTAATATAGGTTTAGTATTGATATTGTTTCATTGTCTATGGCACCTTTTATCAAAATGTAATTAACCTGTGCATCCATTTTAATTATACACATTTTAGCCATAATTTTGTCTGAGATCATGTAAACTTTTTTTACTTCTTTTTGTAAAGTGTTGAGTTCTAAATGCTCTTCTTTTCTTGTCTCCTCCCTTATTGACAAGGCAAAAATTTGCTGTAGGTTACACTTGTTCAGTCAGTCATGCAAAATATATTTCCATACTGGAAATCAATCTGGTATTGGCTAAGAAATACAGTGGTGTATCAGTGGAATAGATTAGGTATACAAATTGGGGAACATGGAATAGTTTACACATCACATCTATGGGAAAGGTAAGAATTTAGGACCAAAAGAGATAGAGGACATTATAGAATATAAAATGAACGATTTTGATTGCATCAAATTAAAAAAAAAATGTTCTCTCACAAATAAATCCAATGCAGCCAAGATTAGCAGGAAAGAGGGAAGTGTGGGAAATTACAGTAAGTTTCTCTTTTAAAGGTCTTATTTCTGAAATATAGAGAGAATTTGATCAAATTTATAAAAATACAAAGCTTTTACCACTTGATTAATGGTCAAGGGATATCCACAGGCAGTTTTCAGTTAAAGAAATCAAAGCTATTTATAGTTATAAAATATTCTAAATCACTATTCATTAGATAAATGCAAATTAAAACAACTCTCAGATACCATCTCACACTTATCCAATTGGTTAACAACCCATAAAAAGAAACTGACAAATGGTGGAGGGTTTGTGGAAAAATTGGGATACTAAAGCACAGTTGGTGGAGTTATGAACTGGTCCAAACATTCTGGAGAACAATTTGGAACTATGACAAAAGAGCTATAAAGCTGTGCATACCATTTGACCCAATAATACCACTATTAGGTCTGTATCCCAAAGAGATTTTGAAAAAAGGAAAAAGGACCGATATGCACAAAATTATTTGGAGCAATTCTTTTTGTGTTGTCAAAGAACTAGAAATTGAGGTGGATACCCATCAGTTGGGAAATGGCTCAATAAGTGATATGTGTGATGAAATACTATTGTGCTATAAGAAATGTTGACCAGAATGCTTTCAGAAAAAACCTGTAAAGACTTACAAAAACTAATGCTGAGTGAAGCAAGAAGAACCAGGAGAACATTGTACACAGTAACAGCAAAAGTGTGCAATGATAAACTATGATAGACTTAGCTCTTCTCAGCAATACAATGATCCAAGACAATTCTGAAGTACTCGTGATGAAAAATTCTATCTCCAGAAAAAGAACTGATAGATTCTGAATGCAGATTGAAGCATACTTTGTTTTTTACTTTATTTGTTTGTTTGTTTTATTCTTTTCTGTATTTTCTTTCACAACATGTCTAATGTGGGAATATATTTTTCATGACTGCATAAGTATAACCTGTATGATTTTTCTTCTCAATGAGGGAGGAGACAAGAAAGGTAGATAATTTACAACTCAAAATTTTACAAAAACAAATGTTAATTTTTTTTACATTATTGCAGACAAAGTTATGGCTAAAGAGATACGATTAAAAGAGGTAAAGAAGGTAACCACATTTTGATAAAAGGTACCATGTATAATGAAACAATATCACTATTGAATCTATGTTAAATAGAATTTTTTTTTAAAGAAATAAAACAAAAATAGCCAAGATTAGAAGGAAAGCAGAGAAATAGGGGGAAATGTTTCTATAGTTTACCAGATAAAGGCCTCAGATCTGAAATATATAAAGAACTTTGTCAAGTTTATAAAAACATGAGTCATCCCCCAATTGATAAATTCTCAAAGTATATGATCAGGCAGTTTTCCAATGAATCAAAACAATTTACAGTCATAGTAAAATGCCTAAATCATTATTGATTAGAGAAATGCAGATAAAAATAATCTTGTGATATCATTTCATGCCTACCAGATAGGCTGAAATGATGGAACAAGAAAGCAACAAATGTTGGAGAATATGTGGAAAAAATTGGGACACTAATTCATGTTGATGGAGTTATGAATTATGAATTATAAAATGATCCAAACATTTTGGAGACCAATCTAGAATTATGCCCAAAAGAGTTGTTAAAGTAGCTATACCTTTAGACCCAGAAAAAACACTATTTGGTCTAATTCCAAAGACAATTAGGGAAAAAGGAAAATAACTTCTATGTTCTAGAATGCTTATAACAGCCCTCTGTGGTGGCAAAGAACTGAAAATTGCAGGGATGCTCATCAATTGAAGAATGGCTGAACAAGTTGTGGTACAACTATGATGGAATACTACTGTGCTATAAGAAAGGATGAGCTCAATGATTTTAGAAAAACATAGAAATACTTGGCAAAATAATGAAGAGTGGAATGAGCAGGACCAAAAGAACATTATACACAGTAAGAGTAATATTGTTTTAAAAATGACATAGAGCAAATAAGTTGTTCTGACTGTTCTAAATACCCAAATTAACTATAAAGGATATATAAAGAAAAATGCTATCTACATCTAGAGAAAGAACTGATAAATAGAAGTATGTCTAGAATAATTTTACGTATATGTGAGCATGCATACCTGTGTGTGTGTAATGATAACCATCTCTAGGGAGGAAAAAAGGAAAAAAAAGAAATTTACATGATAATTTTATTGTGTATTTAAAGGGAACAGCAACTTATGCATAGCAAATTTGTAGTTTCACATACAATCATCTTTGTTTCCTTGTACTATGTTATAGAAATGCTTGTTTTATTCCACAATTTTTTACAAAGAATAGCTTTATATGCAATTGGAAAAAAAATTAAGAATTTCATGATCTTTTATTTATTTGTTTGTTTGTCTTTCTTTCTCCTAGTTTCTAGTTTGTTTTGAAGTCATTTTTTAACATGTGCAGATAAAAATTAAAGTCCCATAATTATCTGGCCATTCTAGGTTTCCACAATTATAAATAAAAGTTCCCTAGTCCTATCAGTGCACCACATTCCCTGTCAGTCAGTCTTTTCCCTTTTCCACAAACTTTTTAACAGCTTGCCTAATGAAGAGTCAACAGGATTTTGTGCTGACCTCATTCAAGTACCAAATACCCCCTTAACATTTCTCTTCTTGGGTACCCATTACTCACTGACTACTGTTTTCTGCATTCCCTTCCAAATTTTCTTATATAAATGAGAAAAAAAAATTAGAGTGGGTTGGGATTTATCTCTTTATCCTTCCTGAGCGTGCAGGAGTCAAGTTCTCCCCAACTCCATGATTAACTAACCATGGGGTGTGAAGCTCACTCTAGCCATTGATAAGAAAATGCCTCAATAGTAGCTTCTTCAGGCATAGAATATGGAAAGATAATCATGGAGGAAGTTCTCTAGAGATGTATCCTGGCTGGCTCACCAGACTGTCGAAAGATAAATTCTATGCTGGAATATTTTGTCCCTGATAAAAGAGACAAAACTCAGGATGAGAAAATTTTAAAAACAGAGTTTATGGTGTTGATAACTGGGGCCAGCCTCTGGGATTGAATCTAGGCAGCTTTTACAGGTGACTTTTTTATAATAAAAAAAAAAAAAGAATACTGATAGGTACAAGTTACCAAAAGGAGATGGCCCATGGTGTCTCAGATTACAAGTATTGTGATTGGTCCACATTTCAAAGAAGAAGATGGATTAGTGAATATGTGTGATAGATGTACTCTGAGTATTCATGAAAAGAATGGATTAGCTTTGAGGAGATAGGAATTTAGAGCACATGTGATTATGTGCTATGAGGTAACATGAAAGACAAAGGGGATGAAATCAAGGTTCATGCCATAGGCTGACTGACTGATGCCTTTCCCGACTTATCAATACATATTGGGAGTAGAAGACTGGAAACTAAGTCACCAGTAAGCACAAATTTCAATACTTCCTCCTTTTCTTTTTTTTATTTCTTTCCCTTCCTCCCTCCCTTTTGGTCTTTCTCTCTCTAATAGTTTAATTAAAGATTTACTAGATCTACTTCAGTGGTCATTCCTTATTTCCTTCATTTTTTAAAAATCATTTTTAGGAGCATCCTAATGTTCCATTATATTAATAAGTCCTGATTTTATTTTCATCCATTTCCTTATCATCAAACTGTGAATTTGTTTTCTTGTTTACTAGTACAAATACATTATCTACAATATATATTTCTACATCTAAATTGTTTTTTTTAAATTTTCCTTTAAATAGCATTTTGGATGAAATCCTATATGAGTACTAAGGCTTGATAATTTTTTGTGGCTCTTATTGTGTGTTGTCATATTTATTCATTCACTCATCCACTCACTGATTTATTTATTTGTTTGTTTGTTTTTGTGTGTGTTTCTTTATTTGTTTAATGATTTATTCATTCATTTATTTATTTATTTTAGGCAATTGGTGTAAAGTGACTTGCCCAGGGTTACACACCTAGTTAAGTGTCAAGTGTTTGGCCTGAGGCCGGATTTGAACTCAGGTCCTCCTGACTTCAGGGAAAGTGCTGTATCCACTGCACCACCTAGCTGCCCCTGTCATATGTATTTTCAACATATTTGTACAAATTTCCAATCTCAGCAACAAGTGTCTCTTTCTCAGCTGTCCTGACATGATGGAATTTATCATTTTTCCCTGTTTTTTCCCATTCTTAATTTGCATAACTGATTATTAGGATTGTTAAGTATCTTTTTCATGTGGTAATGAATGATTTATGTTTCCTCCCCCAAAGATTAATAATGCATGTTCATTGGAAATTACTGAATTTAGGAGTAAATATCAGTTATTTAGAGGCAGCTAGAAGGTGCAGTGGATAGAATACTGGGCCTGAAATAAGGAAGATTCCTCTTCCTGAGTTCACATCTGGCCTTAGACACTTGCTAGCTATATGACTCTGGGTAAGTCACCCAACTTTGTTTGCCTCAGGTCCTAATTTGTAAAAGGAGCTACAGAAGGAAATGGCAAACTACTCCAGCATCTTTGCCAAGAAAACTCCAAAATGGGTTCTAGAAGAGTTAGGCATGCCTGAAAAATGACAACACTGAAAATCAGTTACTTATAGATTCTATATGCAAGACACTTTTATGAAATTTTCACTGAACATATATTTTTTCACAATTTGTTTTTCCTTTCAGCTTTAAAAATTACTACTTGGGCAGAGTAAAAGAAGAGACTTGCTTGACCTCTCCCCTAAAACCCTCCAAATACCTGTAAAAAATGGCTGCAAACAAATTCTAGAGAAGCAGAACCAACAAAAAGAAAGAGTGAAACAAATTTCCAGCCCAAGACAATCTGGAGTTTGATTGGAAAGGAGCACAGTTCAATGTGGGCCACACAGGCAAAGACAGGGCCTCAGTGAACCTGGAACAGTCCTCAGGGGACTGAATCAAGGGAGATGTGGTGACTTCCAGACTTCTTAACCCACAAACACTAAAGAAAAGTTGGAAGGCCATTAGGAAATATCTCTCTGACCACAGTGAGAGAGGAACTTGGTTCAGCCCTACTCCTACTGCAGCCCTGGGGAGGTGGCTATTTCCAGAGCTCTTGGCCCGCAGACTAAGGGGGAATCAAGTGGCTGATCAGAAGGGGATTGCAGGGATATCTTTGCTTGTGCTGAGGCAGGATTCTCTTGCTTTGCCCAAGCTTAGATCTGGGTGGCAGTTCTGGGTGGTGGTCCTGGGGAGAGAAGGAGCGCTGGCATGGTGGAGCTTGTGGCCACAGTAAAGAGCTAATCTTCCTCACACTTCCAAGACATAAAAGAGTGCTTATGGTCACTCATACACAAGAGCACAGGCCAGGAAAGGAATAAACACTTCACCCTTGATCATACCAACTTAGAAGACCTGAAAACTTACAGGTCCCTAGAAGTATCTCTGAAAACAGTTGATCAAAATCCCCAAGGCTTGGGACAGTACATTCTCCACACTGGAACTGACCCCTACCTTTAAAAAGAGTTTAAAACTCAAGTATTTGGCTGGAAACATGAGCAAAAAAGGTAAAAAGTCAGACCACAGAATCTTACTTTTTTGGCACAAAAAGATCAAAACATACAACCAGAAGAAGACAAAAAAGTCTTAACTCTTACATTCAAAGACTACAAAATAATATGAATCAGTTCCAGGCCATGTAAGAGTTCAAAAAGGATTTTGAGAAACAAGTAAGAGAAGCAGATGAAAAAAAAACTGGAAAGAGAAATGAGAGTGAGGCAAGAAAATCATGAAAATAAGTCGACAGCTTGCAAAAGGAACCCAGAAAAATGCTAAAGGAAATGACATCTTAAAAATAGCCTAACACAAATGGCAAAAGAGGTCCAAAAAGCCAATGAGGTGAAGAATGCCTTACAAAGCCGATATTTGCCAAATGGAAAAGGAAGTCCAAAATCTCACTGAAGAAAATACTTCTTCAAAAATTAGAATGGTTCTGGGAGCCAAGATGGCAGAGAGAAAAGGTAGTCACTCTCACTCTCCCCTAACAACCTCTGAAAACCCAGAAAATATCATCCCAGAAAAAAACCCTGGAACAAGGGAACTAGAAGAAAGAAGGGGAGCAGCAGTGCAGCAGTCCAGCAAATGGGTCTCCCAGTTCCTCAGCAAAAATAAGGGAGGCAGAACTACAAGGGGCCCCAGGCAGATAAGTACCCTGACATATTCATCTGAAATGAGGTGAAGAAAACAACCTAAAGACTTCCTAAAACCCCAGCCTTGCTGGTTCCAGTCCAACACCAGGTGAGTTGTTGGAGCCCTGCAGCCTCCAATAGTAAATAAATCCTAAAGCCCAGGTGGTAGAACAGTCAAACACCAACATCTGAACCTCTGCATACCTCAGTGCGGGCAGGGGGAACCGATGGAAACCAGCTCAGAAAACCACCAGGTACCTCAGCACTCTACCACAAAGGAATCTCACAGTTCATTAGCAGAAACCAGGGAGATAACACATCAGGGCGCCCAGGCAGATAAAGATCCTGCAGCAACCATCTAAAAGGAGCTGAAGAAAGCTAAAGGAAAGGAACAGCAGGCAACCAAGACTTGCCTGACAGTTCCAGCTTTGCTGATTCCAGCCCAACATGAGATAAGCCTCCAATTGCCAACATAAGAGGCCCCAGCACACAAAGCCAGTGACCAAGACCTAGGCTCCCAACGCAAGAAGCTTGGGCCAGTGCCCTCTGTTCCCCAGCAGGAGAGCTCAATTTCTTTAAAGGTCAGGGAATAAAAAAAACACCATGAGTAAAAAGAAACATACCATAGATTCATATTATGAAAAGAGTGAAGATCAAGACAGAAATTCTGAAGAGGACAACATTGCCAACAAACTCACATCTGCAACAACAAAAGAGAATATGAACTGGTTTGAAGCCCAAAAAGCCTTCTTAGACGAGCTCAAGAAGGATTTTAATAGTCAAATGAGAGAGGTAGAAGAGTCCTTCAAAAATACAATTGGACAATTGGAAAAAAAAAATACACTGAAGAAAACAAGTCCCTAAAAACCACAATGGGCCAACTGAACAAGGAAGGACAAAAACTAACAGAAGAGTACACTGAAGAAAACAAGTCCCCAAAAAACACAATTTGCCAATTAAAGAAGGAATATAGATGCAAAAATATTAAACAAAATACTAGCAAATAGATTGCAGCAACTTATCACAAGAATACTACACTATGACCAGGTAGGATTTATACCAGGAATGCAGTATTGGTTCAATATGAGGAAAATTATCAGCATAATTGAGCATATCAACACCAAAACCAACAGAAACCACATGATCATCTCAATAGATGCAGAAAAAGCTTTTAAATAAAATACAACACTCATTCCTATTAAAAACACTAGAAAGCATAGGTATAAATGGAGTCTTCCTTAAAATAATAAATAGCATATATCTAAAACCTTCAGCAAGCATTATATGTAATGGGGACAGGCTAGAAGCATTTCCAATAAGATTAGGGTAGGGGCACCGAACAAGGATGTCCATTATCACCACTGTTATTGAATATTGTACTGGAAACCTTAGCTTTAGCAATAAGAGAAGAAAAAGAAATTGAAGGCATTAGAATAGGCAAAGAAGAAACAAAGCTATCACTCTTTGCAGATGACATGATGATATACTTAGAGAATCCTACAGAATCTAGTAAAAAACTACTTAAAATAATAAACAACTTTAGCAAAGTTGCAGGCTATAAAATAAACCCACATAAATCATCAGCATTTCTATATATTACCAACAAAGCCCAACAGCAAGACATAGAAAGAGAAATCCCATTTAAACTTACTGTAGACATTATAAAATATTTAGGAGTCTACCTACAGAAACAAACCCAGGAACTCTATGAACACAATTACAAAACACTTTTCACACAAATAAAATCAAATGTAAATAATTGGAAAAACATCAGTTGCTCATGGGTAGGCCGAGCTAATATAATAAAAATGACAATCCTACCTAAGCTAATTTACTTATTCAGTGCCATACCAATCAAACTACCAAAAAATTATATTCTAGAGTTAGAAAAAATAATAACAAGATTCATTTGGAAAAACAAAAGGACCAGAATATCAAAGGAAGGTGGCCTAGCAATTCCAGATCTTAAATTGTATTATAAAGCAGCAATCATCAAAACTGCTTGGTGCTTGCTAAGAAATAGGGAGGTGGATTAGTGGAATAGGTTAAATATACGAGACACAGTAGTCAACGACTATATTAATTTTTCTTATTTGATAAACCCAAAGACCCCAGCTTCTGGGATAAGAACCCACTCTTTGAAAAAAACTGCTGGGAAAATGGAAAAGAGTATGGCAGAAACTAGGCATAGACCCAAATCTCACACCATATATGAAAATAAAGTCAAAATGGGTTCATGACTTAGATATAAAGGCTGATACCATAAGTAAACTGGGAGAACAAGGAATAGTTTACCTACCAGATCTATGGAGAACAGAAGAAGTCATGGCCAAACAGGAGATAGAGAATGATATGAAAAGCAAAATGGATAATTTTGATTGTACTAAACTATTCAAACAAAGCCAATGCAACTAAGATTAGAAGGAAGGTAGAAGACTGGGAAAGAATTTTTACAGCCAATCTCTCTCATAAAGGCCTCATTTCTAAAATATATAGAGAATTAAGACAAATTTACAAGAACACAAGCCATTCTCCAGTTGATAAATGGTCAAAGGATATGAACAGACAATTCTCAGATGAAGAAATTAAAGCCATCTATAGTCATATGAAAAAATGCTCTAAATTGTTATTGATTAGAGAAATGCAAATCAAAACAACTCTGAGGTACCATATCACACCTATCAGATTGGCCAACATGACAAAACAGGAAAATGATAAATGTTGGAGAAGATGTGGGAAAATTGGTACACTAATACATTGTTGGTGGAGTGGTGAAATGATCCAACCATTTTGGAGAACAATTTGGAACTATGCCCAAAGGGCTACAAAAATGTGCATACCCTTTGATCCAGCAATAGCACTTCTAGGGCTATATCCCAAAGAGATCAAACAAATGGAAAAAGGACCCATATGTACAAAAATATTCATAGCAGCTCTTTTTGTGGTGGCAAAGAATTGGAAATTGAGAGGATGCCCATCAATTGGGGAATGGCTGAGCAAGTTGTGGTATATGAGTGTAATGGAATACTATTGTGCTGTAAGAAATGATGAACAGGCTGACTTCAGAAAAAACATGGAAAGACTTATATGGTCTGATGCTGAGTGAAGTGAGCAGAACCAAGAGTACTTTTTACACAATAACAGCCATGTTTTGCAATGACTAAGAATGTTAAACTGAACCCTTCTCAGCATTACCAGGATCTAAGACATCTCCAGAGGCCTGGGGATGAAAAATGTTCTCCACATCCGAAGAAAGAACTATGGAAGTTGAATCGCTATCACCTATTTTTACCTTCTGTTGAGTTTTGTTTCATCTTTCTGATGGTTCCTCCTATTGGTTTTAATTTGTACTTACAACTTCACTAATAGGAAAATATGTTTAATTGGAATGTAAATGTAAAGCTTATATCAGATTGTGTGCCATCTTGGGGAGGGTGGCAGGAAGGAAGGGAGAGAAAAATTTTCAACTCAAAAGCGTGTGGAAGTGATTGTTGATAAATCAAAATAAATTAATAAAATTTTAAAAAGTTAGAATGCAGCAAATGGAAGTTGACAACTTAATGAGAAACCAAGACATTGTAAAACAAAACCAAAAGAATGAAAAAAATGTAACAATGTGAACTATTTCATTGGAAAAATAAATAACCTGAAAAAATAGATCAGGAGAGATAATTTAAAAGTTATTGGATTACCTGAAAGCCATAATAAAAAAAAAAGAGCCTAACATCATCTTTCAAGAAATTATCAAGGAAAACTGCCCTGATATTGTAGAACCAGAGGGTAAAATAGAAATGGAAAGAATCCACTGAAAGAGATCCCCAAAGGAAAACTCCTAGAAATATTTCAGCCAAATTCCAGAGTTCCCTGGTCAAGGAGAAAATATCATAAGCAGTCAGAAAAAAAAATAAAAATAAAACAGTTCAAGCATTGTGGAAACACAATGAAGTTAACAGAGAATTTAGCAATTTCTATATTAAGGGAACACAGGGCTTGGAATATAATATTCTGGAGGTCAAAAGAGATAGGATTACAACCAAGAATCACCTACCCAGAAAAACTGAGCATAATCCTTCAGGGAATTTAGTGAAATAGAGAACTTTCAAGCATTATTGATGAAAAGACCAGAGCTGAATAGAAAATTGACTTCCAAATACAAGACTCAAGAGAAGCACGAAAATTTAAACAGGAAAGAGCAATCATAAGGGACTTATTGGAGTTGAACTGTTTATATTCCCACATGGAAAGAAGATATCTGTAACTTATGAGACCATTGTCAGTATTAGGATATTTGGAGAGAAAAAAACAACTGTGTGTTTGGATAGATAGATAGATAGATAGATAGATAGATAGATAGATAGATAGATACAAAGATACATAGATACACAGATACATAGATACATAGATAGAGGACACAGGGTGAGTTGAAGATGAAGGAGTGATATCTAAAAATTAAATTAAGGTGTGAGAGAGGATTATATTAGGAGAAGGAGGAAGGGAGAAGCAGAATAGGGTAAATTATCTCACATAAAACAGACAAGAAGGGAAGTGGGGGAAGGTGGGAGAGAATGAGTGAATCTTATTCTCATCAGATTTGACTTAAGGAGGGAATAATGTAAACACTCAATTGGGTATGGAAATATATCTTACCCAACAGGAAAATGGGAGGGAAGGGGATAAGAGAGCAGGGGGATAACAGAAGGGAGGGGGTAATCAGAAGCAAACACTTATGAGAAGGGACAGGGTCAAAAGAGAGAATAGAATAAATGGGGGGGGGAAGGATGAAGGGAAATACAGTCTTTCACAATATGACTGCTGTGGAAGTGTTTTTCATGACTACACAAGTACAACCTGTGATGAGTTGCTTGCCTTCCCAGTGAGGGTGGGTGGGGAGGAGGAAGGGAGAAAATTTCGAACCCAAACTTAAAAACAAATGTTAAAAATTATTTTCACGTGCAACTGGGAAATAAGATATTCAGGCAATGGTTTATAGAAATGTATCCTGTCCCACATGAAAATAGAAAGGGAAGGGAATAAGAGAATGGGGGGGGTGATAGAAGAAAATGAAGATTAGGTGAAACTTTATTCAGAATGCATGCTGTCTTGGGGTTGGGGAAAGGGCAAGATGGGGAGAAAATCCGGAACTCAAAATTTTGTGAAAGTGAATGTTGAAAACTAAAAATGAATTTAAATATTATATATATATGAGAAACAAATATATAAGAAACAAAGGTGGGGTCTACAGTCTGTTCAGTATAATATGAGACACCCTCACACACTTTCTTTCAGTTAATAAAGATTACTTTCTTTGCCCCCCAAAAAAACAAAACAATAAAAAAAAAGTTATTACTTTTGGTTATGGAAAAAAATACCATTTGTCTTTATAAAAATCAAGCCCATTGATTCTTTGTCTAATATTTTCTTCCATTTGTTTCATTAAAATGTCCTTTCTCTTCATAGTTAATATATATTATTCTATTTTCAATTTTTATGATGTTAAAATGTATTTGTCACTGATCCTAGTCAGTGTTTATTATGGCACATGGTATAAGATATGGTCTAAACTTTTTTTTTAATCACGAAACCCTTTCTTCTCATAAAATTGTTTCAGTTATATTTACTGAAGAGTTCATTTCCCAGTGCATCTTTTTTTTAAAGTTTAATTATTTTTTAAATCAAATACCAGCATTTTATATGTTTTTGGTCCATTATTCTGTTCTATTTATCTATTTTGCTATTCTTTCTCCCAAGCTAGTCTTTAAAAAATTAAATATGCTTTAGTATATTTTGAAATCTCATAAAGCATGTCTTCCTTCCCTAGTTTTCCCCCCCATAGATATTTTTGAGTTTCTAATGCCTCTACTTTCCCATCTCAATTTTTATAACACAGAGACTAAAATAAAAATGACAACAAATAATACACAATGAAAAACCAATTCAAAAATTACTTTGTACTTATGCAAAGGAGTAAGTGATATGACTATTAAAAAATAGTTGTTAATCACAACTAAAACTGTAATGTTAAAAACCTCCATAATGTACTAGTATATTATGGTATGGACTAGTATAGTATGGTATTAGTTACATTATTGGATTATACATTTAACCTTGAAGGAAGAAGAAGAAAAAACAAGTTGAACAGTTAGGTGAAAATATAATCCTAAACAAATTAAAGAACATTTTGATCAACTGAAAAAAACAAAAGATAAAGAAAAGAGGATTGGAGATGTGAAGATATCATGACCCATAAGAGGAAGCTCCTGTCTTTTAAGAGGTTTGATTTAATATCTTAAGATAAAGTGGTTGTGTCTATTTCCCATTAAGTTTGTCTCAGTTACAAAAATTATAGAATAAATTGTGTATTCTATTATAATATAAATCTAACAGTTTGAAAAAATTATTGAAAATAAGTCCAATCCTATAATTGTACTGCAAACTTAAATTCTGCATTAAATTGAATTGAGGAATGAAAGACCTTTTCCCTAATTAAAGGAAGCATAGCCTCAACAAATTGGCAATGATTTTGATGGGAAAGTGGGGAAAATTTTAAGAATAAGAAGTAGGAATTCAAATCATACTGCATCAACTATGGTTGTCTTGAAGATTAACTGTATTTGATTAGGAAGGAAAACAGTAACTGGAGAACAGGGTGTTTTGAAGGGATTAGAGATAATAATTGAGTATCACTCTGTAGGATCACTCTCTGTCTTCCACTTGGGAAGCTGGGGTTTTTATGTCCATCAGTGCTTAGCACAACATTCCATTCATGGTAGGTTCGTGATAAATGTTTGTTGAACTGAATTGAATTAACTAAATATTTACCAACTCTTATTTGTCAGTAAATGTAATGCAACTTGACTTTTAGGTAGGTCTCTACTTTTAGACTGTTACTTTATTGGATGGTCTAATAGATCTTTAAATATACTCAAAATGTCTATAGCTAATAGCATCCAGTACTTGAAATCTGTCTTTTTTAAATTTACTCTTTTTAAACCTCACTTATTGTTTTGAAATATTATCTTTAACAAGGGCATAGCTATGGTACATATATGATACTGAAATATCTTAAAAGACTTCCATCAGCCTCCAGATGCCAAGAGCATTTCTCTGCTAATTTCAAAATTAAACTCAAAAGGTCTTGCATTTATCTCCTTACTTCCAGGAAGCATGGTCATCAAACAACACTACAAAGATAGTAACCTATCTCAAACTTACACAGAGAGGAGGCATTACAGTCATCTTTTTAAAACAATTTTTGAATCATCGTTGACTCTTCATCCTTGTATCCCTTATGTATTTAATCAGCTTCCAAGTACTATAGATCTTACCACAACACCATTTACAGAACCTTCTCACCTTCTCTCTTGGCTACCAACATAGACCATGTTCTTGTTGCCTATATTATTACAGTAGTTTCATTATTTTTCTCACTGTTTCATGTCTTTCTCCACATGAATCCATCCTCCACACTGCTGCCAAAGTTACTTTCTTAAAGTAACTCTTCTATTCAAGAAACTCATAGTTCCCTATTACTTTTAAGTTCACATATAAACCGGAGTGAAAGCAGTGACTGGCTGGAGGTCTCCCCCAAACCCCTCCAAATACTCATAAAAAATGGCTCTAAACAAATTCTGAAGCAGCAGAACCCACAAAAAGACAGAGTGAAACAAATTTCCAGCCCAAGACAACCTGGATAATTGATCAGAAAGGTGTATCGCACCGGGCTGGGAGCGCAGCGCAGCCCAGAGTGGGCGCGCAGGCCACAGCAAACCTGGAGCAGGCCTCAGAGGACTGAATTGTGGGCAGCTGTGGAGGTTTCCAGACTCCTCAATCCACGACTTAGAAGGTCAGTGGGAAAAGTCTGTTTCTGTGGGTGGTCAGAGAGGAAGGCGGGATTTCAGCTCCTTTCCCCAAAAGCGTGGCCCTGGTGGGGGCAGCTGCTTCCCAAGCTTCCGGCTCACAGACTGAGGGGGAATCCAGTGGATGATTAGAGGGGGACTGCAGGGATCTGTTTTCCAGTGCTGAGGCAGGAATCTCTTGCTTTGCCTGTATGTGGATCTGGGTCACAGTTCTGGGCAGCGTGCTGGGGTGAGGAGGAGTGCTGGAGTGGTGGAGCTTGTAGTGGCTGTGGAGAGAAGCCCCTCCTCACAATTACAGGACAGAAAAGAGTACTTGTGTTCACAGGCCAGGAAAGGAGTAAACACCTTGCCCCTTATCATACCACCTTGGAAGAACTGAAAATTTACAGGTCCCTACAAGTATCTCTGAAAACAGCTACACAAACCCCTGAAGCTTGGGACAGTACACTCTCCACATTGGAAGCAGACTCTTACCTTAACAAAGAGTTTAAAACTCAAGTAATTGGCTGGGATCATGAGCAAGCAGCGCAAAAAGAGTCAGACTATATTATCTTACTTTGGTGAAAAAGAAGATCAAAATATACAACCAGAAGAAGACAAAAAAATCAAAGCTCCTACATCCAAAGCCTCCAAGAAAAATATATATCAGTCCCAGGACTTGGAAGAGCTCAAAAGGGATTCTGAGAAGCAAGTAAGGGAAGTAGAGGAAAAACTGGGAAGAGAAATGAGAGTGATGCAAGAAAATCATGAAAAACAAGTCAACAGCTTGCTAAAGGAGACCCAAAAAAATACTGAAGAAAATAACACCTTAAAAAACAGAGTAACCCAAATGGCAAAAGAGGTCCAAAAAACCAATGAGGAGAAAAATGCCCTAAAAAGAAAAATTGGCCAGATGGAAAAGGAAGTCCAAAAGATTACTGAAGAAAATACTTCCTTAAAAATTAGGATAGAGCAATTGGAAGACAGTGACTTTATGAGAAATCAAGACACTGTAAAACAAATCCAAAAGAATGAAAAATTAGAAAACAATGTGAAATATCTCATGGAAAAACAACTGACCTGGAAAATAGATCCAGGAGAGAGAATTTAAAAATTATTCGACTCTCTGAAAGCCATGATCAAAAAAAAGAGCCTAGACATCATCTTTCAAGAAATTATCAACGAAAACTGCCCTGATATATTAGAACCAGAGAAAAATTAAAGAAAAAAAAGGTTCACATATAATCCCCTATGTTTAATCCGTAATGCCCGACAAAATTTGGCTCCAACCTACCTCTCCAGGCTTCTTATATGTTTGTTTGTTTGTTTTTCCTTTTACATACATTCTAGGCAAACTGGCCATCTTGGCAGTTCACACAAATGATAATCCATGTCCCACCTTTGCCCTTGCTGTGCCCTGTGTCAACTGTTCCTTACCTCTACATTATGGAAACCCTTACTTCCCTTAAATCTTAGCTGAAGCACTAACTCCTACATAAGTTCCTTCCTAATTCTCCCAAATACTAGTACCTCTATCTATTACACACACACACACACACACACACACACACACCACACACACACACACACATATATATATACAACACAAATATATATTTATATACATGTATGTATGTATGTGTGAGTGTATGTATGTATATATACATGTGTGTGTATATATATGTGTGTATATATATGTATATATATGTATATCTATATGTATATCTATATCTACATCTACATCTACATCTCTATCTCTATCTCTATCTCTATCTATCTCTATCTCTATCTCTATCTCTATCTATCTATCTATCTATCTATCTATCTATCTATCTATCTATCTATCTATCTATTGTGTTTATTCCTATACTACATACATATTGCCTATCCCAGTTAGTCTGCAAGCTCATTGAAGAAAAGTATTTCATCATTTTTATTGTTGTATTCCCGGTGCCCAATGCAATGTCTGGCCCATGGTAGGCACTTAATAAATTATTGTTGACTAGTAATAAACCTATTATAATAAGGTTATAACCCTTTCAGTCAGCAAGGTACTACCCAACCTAAATTGATGATCATCTTCCTACCTATGTAAATAAGATTTTAATTTGTAGACTATGAATACTCAATCAACAGATATTTATTAAGTGTTGTCAATGCTTAGTGCTAGCAAAAGAAGAATAAATTGTGGCTATTCCCTTAGAAAACCTCATAATTAAGTGGGCGAGATGGCATTTATACTGGAAAAAGTGATTGGCAATATATGTTTCTATATTTCTGTACCACTAAAATGATAGAGAAACTTTATAACTAAAGATTTAGTAAATACCTTATTTGCAACAATATTGTTGGGTAGGCGATACAGCTGTAATCTGAATTTTATAGATGAGGTAATTGAAGCATAAAAACGTTAAGTGACTTGCTCATGGTCATTCAGCTAGGAACTAAGGGTGATTTCTACTGTGTTTTCTATATCCCTAATCATTATGTGTTCTACTATGTATATGACATAGTCTTTCAGTTTTGTGACTTTTAGAGTTTGATCAAATGAATAATAGAGACAGTTCAATTTAATTTAACAACTGCTAACAATCTAATGTGTGAGAAGCACTAGTGTACAAGTGAAAAAAAAAAGCAACTTAACACATCTGAGCAGGCCAAATAAGCACTGTTTCATTATAGCACAGTATAGTAATTCTTAATATTCATAATAACCATAGGCATGCATTAAATGGTAGGCCAGGAATGCTAATCTGTGCCTTATGAGCACCTGTACTTTTATCATTCACCTGATAAAACACTTCTACTTTCTGGGACCCAGGATACTTATCTCTAAAGAGAAATATTTATCTCAATCCTGTGATATCCACTAATAAGCAAAGGTGAAAATACTTTCCATAGCCTTTGTTTAAAGCAGGAATGTGTTTGAAACTTTCTGAAAGATTTCTATCTACAATAGCTGAAGTTTTGGCACTTAAGAGGGTAATGACACTGTTTATCTGGAAAATCGCATATTAGATACTTGGCACCTAAGCAATGTTAGTTAAATGAACCCTGAGCCCTTTCCTTTCCCTTTTTTTTTGGGGGGGGGCTAGGCAATGGTGTTAAGTGACTTGCCCAGGATCACATGGCTAGTAAGTGTCAAGTGTCTGAGGCTGGATTTGAACTCAGGTCCTCTTGACTCTAGCTGCCCCCCTTCCTTCCCTTTTAACAGGGAGGAGGAAGGTGGAGAGAATTTCTCCCAAAACTTCCATTAAAGGAAAGAAGCTAGGCTAGGGATCTCTAGATTTCTTATCCAAGTGTACTCCTCTAGCCTTCATCATGCCTCTGCCAGGTACTATCCCTCCTCTTCCAGTTTTTCAGCTTTTTTTTTTTTTGTGCTATCCTCCTCCATTAGGCTGTGAGCTCCTTGAGGGCAGGGACTGTCTTAAATCCAAATCACTCTGGCTCTCACTGATTGGCCAATAATAGGTCCTGGTTGGAGTCTCACTTTGTTATTGTTTGGGTTTTGATGGCTCAGAGTGAGTGCAAATAGCAATTGTTTCTGTTTTGAACAGAAATCCTGAAGGTCTTCCTCACAATCCATGTTTTTTTGTTTTTTGGGGGGTTTTTTTGGTTGTTTCTTTGGACTAGGTAAAAGAGGCAATTTTGGGCCTCATTTCTTACCTAGCCTTAATCACTGAATGGGAAACTGGCTCAGACAAACTGAGACCTGGGAAAGACCTTAGTTTCAAAAGGCCAAGATCTCCCACTGTATCCTGTGCTATCTCCAGTTGTTCTGATCTATATCTTGCCACTGCACCCCAGATGACTCAGGAAGAGAATGTGAGGCTGATAACATTGCACAGCCCTGCCTCACTTAAATCCAACTCACTTGTAAGTCAAGACATCACCTTCCTAATGTCATTGGTCCTCTTTCATAACTAAGGACAAGCAAAAACAATACCCAACAATTAGCACAGTGCTTGGCACATAATAAGAAATTAATCAATGTTTGATTGACTGACTGACTGACTGACTGACTGATTTGCTTGAACTTTCCCCAAGCTTCAAGTGGAGAAATGATGTGATGCATCTAGAGCACACACTGACAATATGCAGGCCGAGGAAACACCAAGATGAATTATTGCCTTCTTGAGCTAGCTGCAGATCTGCCTGAGGGGCACTGGCCTAAAAATCATCCCCATGTTCAGATAGCTTCCCAATGGAGCTAATGTGTTATCTGAATGCCTTATGTTTTCGGATTTATTCATGACTCCTGAGATGACTTTGAGTCGCCTATATTTTAGGTGGGTTAAATGAAAGCGACCTGTGCCCAAAATACATTTTGTATGTTGAATGCCTTGTGAGAGTTATAGAATCCATAATTTCCTTTTCCAAAATCTTATGACCTTTTATAAGGCACATGGACTCTTTGGATCTCAATTAATTCATCTGCAAAATAGTAGCCATGATGCACGCCCACATGTAGCACTAAATGACATGGAGAAAAAGATTTAGGAGCTCATTAACTCCTAGGTAAATATGCAATGCAAAAATAATGCATGGTTATTTACTTATGTCTGTCATTAATTGGGCAACAGATCACAAAGCTAGAAAGTTGGTGTATTCATAGTCCTTTTTTTGTTACACAGATACTTAAGCAATGTTCAATTGAAATATTGTCTAACATTTCAAAGTTGAAATATTGTTTAACATTTCCCTGACTGGCTCACTGGAGAAAAATAACTTAGCAGATGGGCCAAGCAGAAGGCTCAGCCAAATCACTCTGTGTTCTTCTCAATACCGTTGATTTCACTTTCATTACAGTTAGAACTCTGATGTATATTCTTTTCAAGTGAAAACAAGTAACATTTATTACTGCAAGTTCCATGTGCTGGCTCCTTTTAAAGTTATCACTATATGAATTGTCCTCTAGAAATGTCTTATAGGGGTGGAAAAGATAAAATTTAGGATTTTCTAGTAGGAAAATAGTTATCTGAAGATAGTAACCTATGACAAAGCTAATTGTGAGGTAAAGTGATTAAGATTTTAGCTGTAGCTGAGTTGGCCTACAAAAACATTCATTAACTGTCTTTCATTAGCTCTGATATCATATGATTCATCTTGAGGTGGCAACAAAAGCAACAGATGTAGCATATGGCAAGCCAAATTGTTATAAATTCAGCCAATGCTTTTCCTTCAAAAGTGAATGGCATGCCTTTTATAATTTCCTGAATTCAGTACTTATACAGGATGATTATTAATTTGTGTCAATGACCCAGGAGGCCATCTGTTTCCTGGGCCGTTATAACTTTCATTCAAATCCCATAAGATTCATCTCACCCGTCAGAATTTATCAAGTATCTACTTCTCACCTAAACAAACCATTATAACCATCGCAGTCTCACTCTGAGAATTGAGTGGAAGATGGCCACTTATACTCTTAGGATAAAGATAGCCTATGTGGCCTACCTTTAGATTAATTATATTTGAGTCAAAGATTGGGGATATCCCAGTCAACAACACACAAATCATACATTTTATAATGGCAAATAAAACAATTCATAAAGTTTGATGTTGCTTTAACACTAATCTCAGAAGGCAAAAATGTCAGAATATTATTCCCCTAGAAACAAGATTTTTTTTAAATGAACAGGATGTGGATGTTTCTTTGTGATACTAATACACTGAAAAATAGAATGGTTTAAATTTACATAGAACTCTAAATATCCCAAATATTTTCACAGAGATTACTTTTTAATTGTGTCTGAATTTTGCGAGAGATAGGCAAATAATGTCTTTCTGCATATTTCATAATGGCATAAGGAAAACAAAACAATAAGCCATTTTGAGGCCATGTTTAAAATATGCTATTGTTTTATTTTAAATGTCACAATAAATAAAAGAGCCATTACAACTAATCATGGGGTTAATCAATGAGAAAGAAATTATTCCACTTTGTTTCGATGTTCAGTGCAGTTGGGAACAGAAAACAGAATGCAGTAGAGCAGAGAATATGCATTACAGGTGACAAGCAGATGGCATAGGGTGAACTGCAGATGGCAAAAACAAAATGAATACAACATTGCACCAATGTGATTGAGGTAGATGAGTGAAACACATTCATAAATAGTCTGTTCCATGGAGAAAAACAAAATAGTGAGATATATTAAAATATTACATTGAAAAATTAAAGTAGTAATAAATGGGAAAATGTCATTTCAGTGATTTGGTAGAACAACAACAACAACAACAACAACAACAGTAACAGCAACCAAAAAAACCAATAAAACAAAAAACCCTAACAATTGAACATCAGGCTATGTTTGTTTTTTTTATTCCAGCTTTAACGTAGGTCATAATAAGATAATGCTCTCAATCCTTTCATGTTCCTTCCCTTTTTCTTTGTCCTTACATTCCTTTACAAACAGTACTATGTTTGCTTAGGATCTTCCTTTTAGAAGAATATATACTCTTACATTGCTCATATTTCACAAATGATGTTTTAGTAGACTGTCAAATCTGAAAGTGATCTTAAATGATGATAAGTCAAACATCATATCACCCCAGTTCAACAGAGGTAAAGAATGGGGAGGAAAGATAATCTCAGTGTATGGAATAACATAAATAAATCATGGAGCTATGAAAATGCTATACAAGCAAAAGGCAAAATAAATGAAGAATAATGGAGGAAGGGCTATGTCACAAAGAACTAGGGAATTAGGGAAGGCTTCTTGAAGAAGGCTACAGTAAATTTTAGTAGACATACATAGTTGAAGATATCATGTTGAACAGGTCTTGCATCATGTGGAGTGAGTACACTGTAGGACAAAAGACATTGGGGCCCCACATAGGTGCAGATACGAGCTACTTTATCCACAATATTGTACGTGTAGATAGATAGACAGTGTGTGTATGTAACATATTGTATATGTATATAGAACATATTGTATATGTGTATGTACATATGTATATATGTGTGTGTGTTATGTATATACTTGTGAACTATGTAAATGTTCATTGGTTCCATTAACATTGTATATATTTGGGGAAGAATGTTCTCAATTTTATGGGGGGAAGTTTTGTAACCACTGATCATCCTGTTCCATTCCATTAAATAACTTTGCTTTGAACTTACTATGTCAAGTAGATAACTAAAAAGAACATAGAACTTACTTGGGGCTAGTGAGTTTTGATTTACAAGTATGAATCCTCAGGTTACCTTGAACCTGATGAATTGAACTCTGGGGGACTGTCAGAAATGTAACCAGCTTCTAACCTTCCCATTGCTTATGTTTAATGTTTGCTTATCATTACATTACTTTCTGTGTTCCTCTCTAACTTGTTTTTGTCTGTAGACCTGCTTCCCTAATTAATTTATGATATCACCCTTTATGTCTAAGTCATTTATCTATTTTCACTCTATCTTGGTATATGATGTCTATGCCTAGTTTCTGGAAAATTGTTTTCCAGTTTCTCCAGTAATTTTTCTTAAATGATGAGACCTTACTCCAAAACCATGGATCTTTGGGTTTATCAACTGCTAGATTATTACAGTCTATACTAAACCATCGTATCATCTGGGAAGAGTCAGCATTTTGTTGCCTCATTAAATATTTTTATTTTTTCAATTTTTTATTTTCTTAAGTCTGTAGATAGTATTTCCAGTATAATATTGAATAACAGTGATAATAATGTACATCCTTGCTTCACTCCTATTCTCATAGGAAAGGCTTCAAATTTATTTCCATTACAGATACTAATTACTAAATACTAAATACTAATTATTTAAAGTAAGACCACATTGATTCCTGTACTTTCCAATGTTTTTTGTTTGTTTGTTTTGTTTTGTTTTAAAGAATGTGTGTTAGATTTTATCTAAGGCTTTTTCTGCATCTATGTATATTATCATATGATTATTATTGATTTTGTTGTTGGTATGGTCAATTATGCTGAAGGATTTCCTAATATTTAACAAGCTCTGCATTTCTGTTGTAAATCCCACCTGGTCAGAGTGTAAGATTAGGATTTTATTAACGCAATTTTTATTACATTGTGGTCTCAAAAGGTGCATTTAACATTTTGGCTTTTCTACATTTGGTCAACAGGTTTTTATAACAAAAATATAGTCATTTTTTCTGAAGGTGCTAAGAAAAAAAAGTAAACTACTTTCAATTCCCATTCAGTTTTTTAACATAGGTTTATCATATCTAACTTTTCTAAGATACTATTCATCTCCTTATTTTCTTCCATATTTATGTTATGCTTAGATTTATCTAGCTCTGAGAGGGGAAAGTTGAGGTCCTTAAGCCCGTATAGTTTACTGTCTATTTTATCCTGCAATTCAGTTAACTGTTCCATTAAGAATTCATATATTATCCCATTTATATATATATATATATATATATATATATATATATATATATATATATATATATGTTTACACATATATATATACAGATACACAATATATATACATTACATATATCATACTATATGTGCTAAAATATAATAATGCAAAAGTATAGCTATATACATATACACTATATATAGTGTGTATAACATTGTATATATGTGCATAACATTTTATATCTGTGTGTAACATAACGTATATGTTACATAAAACATATACATACATACATACATACACACCTAGATATAGATATAGTATTGATATTACTTCATTAGTGCCTTTTTAGCCAGATGTAGTTTCCCTATTTACTCCTTTTGATGAAGTCTACTTTTGCCTTTCCTTTGTTTAAGATCATGCTAAGATTGCTACCCCTGCCTTTTTTAATTCAGTTGAAGCATAACAGATTCTGCTTGCTACAGCTCCTTATTTTAACTTTGTGTATCTCTGTGTTTCATGTGTACTTGTTGTAAACAACATATTGTTGGATTCTAGTGTCTAATCATTCTGCTAACTGCTTCTGTTTTATGGGTGAGTTCATCCCATCCATATTCAGTTATGATATCTAACTAAATTTCTGTTCATTCTATTTTCTTCTTTTTATCCTTATTTTTCTATTTTACCCTGTCCCTCATCTAAAGTCAGCTTTGCTTCTGACCATTTCCTCTTTTAATGCACCCCAGATTTTATAACCCCCTGCTTTTCTCTTATCCCCTTACACTTCTACATCCTGGTTGATAAAGTTAGTTGTCTATTACCAATTGAATATGTGAGTATGTGTATTTTATCTATTTGAACTAATTTAGATATGAGTATGGTTCAAGTGCTGCCCACTGTGCCCACCATTTCCATCTCTACTATAAAAGCTCTTCTTTGCACACCTCTTTTATATGAAATAATTTTCCTAATTCTTCCTCTCCCTTCCCCTTCTCCATGGCCATCCCAATTACTCATCTGTACGTTTATTAAACACCATTCCAAATAAATCAACTCATCCCATGCCCTCTTTCTATGCACTTTCCTTCCAGATTCCCTTAATGTTTTGAAGTTACAGGTATCAGCTTCCCATATAGAAAGGTAAACAGTTTAAACTTAATGACACCCTTATGATTTCTCTTTTCATGTTTACCATTTATATGCTTCCCATTAATCTTGTACTGGAAAATCAAATTTCCTTTTCAGCTCTGGCTTTTTCAACAGGAAGGGTTAAAATTCCCCTATTTGAGTAAATACTGATTTTCCTTGGAAGAATCAAACTCAATTTCACTAAGTAGATTATTCTTTGTGGCTCTTTTGCCTTATTGAATATTATATTTCAAACCCTCTGCTCCATGAACCTGGAAGTTGTATTGTTGTACTGAGAAATCAGCGAGCAAGACCCAGACATAATTTAATATGTGGATTTTATTAGCGCATGGCTGCAAGGGGTGTGCACATCCAAATCAAGCAGCCCCAATCAGGGGTTGAGCTAGGGTTTTTATGGAAAAGAGCATGGGAAAGAAATGCCAGGAACACTGATGAGGTCATCCAAAGGTGCAGGTGTCTTTGGGGGCTATGGATGGGAAAGTACAGGGAGTATACCAGACAGGGAGGGGGATGGATCTTTGGAGTCTGGCAGGAGGAAGAGTCCTTGGGCTGGTCAAGGACACCCCTCTACCTATGTCTTGATGAAAGAATGCTCTGCAACAAAGGAAAGCTTTCTCACAACACAGGAACTTACTGAGGAATTGGGAGGTTTCCAGAGACATGATCTGAGGGTTGGGGCCTGAGCAGCCCAGCTCTGTGTAGCTGTACCAGAGATAGAGGTAAGGGTTGTGCTGAGGCCCATGCATGAATAACTGCTAGGCACAGTGTCCTTGGGCTGGGGAATGGTTGTTAGAGACAGTGTTTCTGAGGCTAGGGAGAAATTGGGGTACAAGTACAAGCACAAGCACCCAAACACAAGCACCAAAGCACCCCATCATCAGGATGCAAAACACTTTTTGTAAGGCTTTAGCTGGTTTTATGTTTTCAGATCAGTTTAATACTATCTGACCAAATAGCCAGCTTTTGTCTTATTTCTGGTGGCCACTCAATCTGATGAGGATGTTGCCTTTACTGTCAGGCAGCTCATGCTACTGATACAACTGTTGCCACTATCATAGACATTACCACCAGAACTAGTATGTTTCCAGCTTTCAAGTCTGCAAGAAAATCCACTGAAGGAAAACAAACATGGAACAATAGCAAAGGGAGTCTGGGGGCCCCAGCACCCACGTATCTCATCGAATTCCCCAGAACTAGTTCCTGTGTGGGCAGGGTCATCTTGACCCCAAGGTAGAGAAGGAGTAATTGCAGCTAGGTGCCACGGAGGACAGTGCACTGGGCTTGCGATCAGGAAAACTCAACTCAATGAGTTCAAATATGGCCTCAGATACATTTTATTTGTGTGATCCAGGTCAACTGCCTTACTTCCTCATCTGTAAAAAATGAGCTACAGAAGGAAATGACAAACCTCTCCACTATCTTTGCCAAGAAAACCCCAGAATGGAGTCACAAAGAGTCAGACATGAGTGACTGAAAAACAAGAGAAAAGCCTATCTTTTTTCACCCCTTAATAAAGTCATATCTTATGAACTGGAAGCCCAGAGAACATAAGTTGGAAACTCTTGTTTCTTTTCACAGTTCCCCTGAGTCATCCACTCTCTTGGATCAGTGTCCTTGGGCTGGGGGAATGGTTGTTAGAGACAGTGTTTCTGAGACTAGGGAGAAATTGGGGCACAAGTACAAGCATAAACACCTGAGCACCCCATTATTACGGGTCAGAGATCACACAAACCAGACCAGGTATCCTGGTCTCTGGTATAAACATAATTATCTAAAGCAATTATTTTGCAAGTATTCTTATCCATTTGTGTTGGAGGTATGGGCTATGCTGAGCTATGCAAGAGTACATTTCACTATTGTTTAGATTTAGGAGAAAAGAGGTCTGGGGCAAGATTAAGCACCAACTTTTGCTTTCCATGGCTTAAAGGGCCCTACTACCTAAATGGCAAAATAATGTTCTGCATTACAGTATGATCTTGACTGTGGCTCTATGATATTTGAATACTTTCTTTTTGGCTACTTGAAGTATTTTTCTCATTGACTTAGGAACTCTGGAATTTTGCTATAATATACCTGGAAGTTTGCATTTGGGGATCTCTTTCAGATGGTGATTAGTGGAATTTTTTCAATTTCTATTTTACTTCCATTTCTAAGTTATCAAGGCATCAGATGGATTTAGAAAGGAATTATGTCAACACTTAAAAGAACAATTAATTCCAATGTACATAAGCTGTTTAAAAATAGTAAAAGAAAGATGATCAAATTCCTTTTTTGAAAGAAATATGGTTTTCATGCCAAACCAGGGAGAAGAAGATGAAAAGCAGAATCATAGACCAGTACCCCTAAAGAGTGTTGAAACAAGCATTTTAAATAAAAATTTTAGCAAAGAAATTACAGCATCCTATCCCAAAGAATATATGCTACAGCAGGTTAGATTTATATGAGAAATACATATTTAGTTTAACATTAGGGACAATATCAACATAATAAATCATAATCATAACAAGAAAAAAGCTTTCAATAAAAGATATAATCTTCATTCCTCTTTTTTTAAAAAAGTAGAAATAAAGCATAGACATAAGTGGATCATTGCCTAATATTATAAGCAGTATCTGTCAAAAAACCCAGGTGAACATTACACATAATGTTCATAAACTAAAAGTCTTTCCAATAAGACAAATGGGTAAAGGAAGCATGTTAATTATAATCATTACTATTTGATGCAGTACTGGAAATGCTAGCTATTGCACTAAGACATGGGCAAAAAAAGGAATAGGGTGAACAGGTATAGCCATAAAGGAGTTTGTGTATATGTGTGTGTGTGTGTGTGTTGTACATTATAGTATGTTGTACACACACACATACACACACACACACACACAACACACAAATGCACACACACATACGTTTATTCAGATATCATGGTTTCCTGGAGAACCCCAAGAGTTGACTATAAACAAATTGAGTCAATTAATAATTTCAGCAAAGTTTGAAGATATAAAATAAATTCACATAAATTGTTAACAGTTCTACATGTATATTACCAAGAAAACCCAGGAGGAAGATTTAGAAAGACAAATTCTATTAAAAATAACTTCAGAATGTATAAAATACTTATCTAAACAAGTGGAGAAGTGTTGTCATGGGTTTACTGAGATAATATAATAAAATGCCCAGGGAGCCTAAATCAATTTACTTATTTAGTGCCATACCAAACTAGGAAATGATTACATTATTAGACTAGGGGGAAAATGATGAAATTCATCTGGAGCAACAAAAGGTCAAGAAACTCAAGGGGCTTATTTTTCTAAAGCAGGAAAGAAGGAAGTCTAATAGTACCACCTCTCAGACAATACAAGAAAGCTTTAATCATAAAAATGGTTTGGTACTGGTTAACAAATAGCAGTGAATAAGTGGAACAGATTAAGTGTGCAATGTACAGAAACAAAGAAGTACCAAAGCCTAGTGTTTGATAAAAACAAAATCCAAATTATTAAGCTAAGGTCTCATTATTGGAGAGAAAAAAGGAAAAAAATGTTCTGTAAAAACTAGAAAACTTACAATTCTGACAGAAATCAGGTACAGACCAACATCCCAAACTGTGCACCAAACTCTAAATGGACATATCACTTAAACGTGAAGTATGACATCATAAATATATTTGATTAGTAAGAGAGAACTTTCCATTCATATCTATGGTAATGACAAGGATGCATGACCACACAAGGGATAGAAAGAATAACATATTGTAAAATGGACAATATTGATAGCACAAAAACTTTAAAAATCTATGAAGATTTTATACCACTTATATTATAAGAGAAACAGGGAATTAAGAAAAAAAATCTTTGCAACAAATTTCTCTGTTAATGGCCTCATTTCTAAGACATCTAAGTTACTGATTAAAATGTATCAAAATAAAAGCAATTTCTCATATAAATGATCAAAGGATATGACTAGACAGTTTTGAGAGGAAGAAATTCAAACCAACACTAGCCATATGAAAAAATAAAATAAAATCACTAACATTCAGAAAAAATGAAAATTAAAGCAACTTTGAATTCCACCTCCACCTTCCACTAATCATATTGGAAAAGTTGACATAAAGGAAAAATGAAAGATGTTGGAATGGCTGCGGGAAAATAGGTACATAAATGCAGTGTTAATAGACCTGTGAACTGGTCTATCCATAAAGGAAAGCATTTTGGAAGTCTGCCATGAGTCATTAACTTTGTATACACTTTTACCCAGCCATACCATTGCTAGGTTTACACTACAAAGATATCACAAAAAGAGTGAAAGGATACATATGTACAAAATATTTATAGCAGCTCTTTTTGTGGTAACAAGCTGGGAGCTATGGGGATACCAATCACTTGGGGAATAGTGAATACATTATTGTATGTGAATGTCATTGCACTGTAAGAAATCATGAAGTGGAGGTTTCAGGGAGAAAATCACAACTATGTAATTTGGAAGTAAGGGAGGGTATTGGGGAAAATACCATGTAGTCCATTTAGAATACATTGAATTTGATATATTTCATAGATATACAGTTTGGGCTACTCAAAAGACATTTATTTGTTGATGTATTGCAACTCCATAGAGAGATTAAAGATGAATAGATAGATATGGAAATAATCAGCATAGAAATAATAATTCAACAAACTGGAGTGATGATTTCAGCCAGCTAGGTAGTATAGAAGAAGAGAAGCAGGTCAGCACAGACCCCTGAGGATCACTTAGTTTTCTACATAATCAGTGTTTTTAGCTATTGCTATTGCATAAAATACAAATATCTTCATGATGCTAGGACTGTGAACGGCTACTGCACTTCCTGACTGTCAAGATAGGGAGATTCAGCCATGCCACTCCACTCTCTTAATTAACCAATCAGTCAAATAATTTAGAGAAATCAAGGGAAAAAATTCAGTGGAAATGGAGAGGTTTGTGATGACAATACAGAATCATATTGAGACGAACCTATATTTATTGATCAATCTAGATTATAACGAGGAATTACAAAAATTGGGCAAGAAGTCAATGTGGGCTATAAATACCTAACACTTATCCAACAACCAGCAAGACACGACTTGGTGGCTAGAAAAATATATCAGAAACTTCCTATATTTCATTTCATCATGACACAAATCCTCATACTGAAAATATTAACCTCAAAATATCTTGAAGAACTTAACTCAGAAACCATACTGGAACCAAAACATTCACAGACTAAACTGTCTAAATATTTATAATCACCCAAACATAACATTAAACCATAAAAACACATGAACAATTTGAATAAAGGTTGCCACCCAAACACTCATAATCTCCAATGGAATGAAACACAACAAAAGTAGAGACCCAGTGGAGAACATCAAAATCATGTGGGAAAAGGAGCAGGTGCATATCATACTTATCATCCCATCTAATAATGACATTATCTTTCTTTTTTCTTTTCTTTTTTTTCCTTAATAGCATTTCATTTATTTCCAGTTACATGCAAAGGTAGTTTTCAAGATTATTTTCTGTAAAAATTACGTGTTGGACTTCTGCTTCCTAGAGCCAAAATGGTGGAGTGAAAAGGTAGTCACTCTCACTCTCCCCTATCCACCTCTGAAAACCCAGAAAATATCACCCCAGAAAAAAAACCCTGAAACACCTGACCTAGAAGAAAGATGAGGAGCAACAGTACAGCAGCCCAGCAAACAGGTCTCCCAGTGCCTCAGCAAAAATAAGGGAGGCAGAACTACAAGGGGCCCCAGGCGACAACTACCCTGTGGCCTTCATCTGAAAGGAGGTGAAGAAAACAACCTAAAAGCTTCGTAAAGCCCTGGCCTTGCTGATTCCAACCCAACACCAGGTGAGCTGTAGGCCCTGAACCTCCAATTGTGAAGAAATCCTGAAGCCCAGGTGGTACAGCAGGCAAACACCAACACCTGGACCTCCAAGTGACTTAGTGAGGGTGGGCAGAACCGGTGGAAACCAGCTCAGAAAATGACCAGGAGCCTCAACTCCACAAAGGAATCTAGTGCATTAGCAGAAAGAGGGAGACAACACTGCAGGGGCCCCAGGCAGATAAACCTGCAGCACCATCTAAAAGGAGCTGAAGAAAGCTAAAGGAAAGGAAAAGCAGGCAACCTAGAATTGCCTGAAAGTTCCAGCCTTGCTGATTCCAGCCCAACACAGGTAAGCTGCCAGAAACCTACAGCCTCCAATTGCCAGCATAAGAGGCCCAGCAACAAAGCCAGTGACCAAGACCTAGGCTCCCAACACAAGAAGCTTGGGTCAGTACCCTCTGTTCCCCAGCAGGAGAGCTCAATCTCTTTAAAGGCCAGGGAATAAAGAAACACCATGAGTAAAAAGAAACATACCATAGATTCATATTATGAGAAGAGTGAAGATCAAGACAGAAATTCTGAAGAGGACAACATTGTCAACAAACCCACATCTGCAACAACAAAAGGGAATATGAACTGGTCTGAAGCCCAAAAAGCCTTCTTAGAAGAGCTCAAGAAGGATTTTAATAGTCAAATGAGAGAGGTAAGAGTCCTTCAAAAATACAATTGGCCAATTGGAAAAAAAATACACTGAAGAAAACAAGTCCCTAAAAACACAATTGGCCAATTGAAGAAGGAAGGACAAAAACTAACAGAAGAGTACACTGAAGAAACAAGTCCCTAAAAAAACAATTGGCCAGTTGAAGAAGGAAGTACAAAAACTAACAGAAGAAAACAATCTGTTAAAAACTAGAATTGGACAAATGGAAACTAATGTCTCTATGAGAGAGCAAGAATCAGTCAAACAGAAACAAAAAAATGAAAAAATAGATGAAAATGTAAAATACCTCATCAGTAAAACAACCGACCTGGAAAATCGACTCAGGAGAGACAATTTAAAAATTATTGGACTACCTGAAAATCATGATGAAAAAAAGAGCCTGGACAGTATCTTTCAGGAAATCATAAAGGAAAACTGCCCAGAAGTCCTAGAACCAGAAGGGAAAATAACCATAGAAAGAATCCACCGATCACCACCTGAAAGAGATCCCAAATTGACAATGCCAAGAATATAATAGCAAAATTCCAAAATTACCAGATGAAAGAGAAGGTGCTGCAAGCAGCCAGAAAGAAACAATTTAAATATCATGGAACCACAGTCAGGATTACACAGGACCTTGCAGCTTCTACATTAAAAGACCGCAGGGCATGGAACATGATATTCCTAAGGCAAAGGAGCTTGGAATGCAGCCAAGGATCAATTACCCAGCAAAAATGAGCATCATTTTTCAAGGGAGGAGGTGGATATTCAACAAATAGGAGACTTCCAAACTTTCCTGATAAAAAGACCAGAGCTCAACAAAAAATTTGATCTTCAAGTACAGGACTCAAGAAGGACTTAAAAAGGTAAATGGGACAGAAGGATACAATATGTTGTTAATAAGGGGGGGCTGTTTAAACCCCTACAAGGGAATATGAGACTTGCAACCCTTGAGAACTGTATTGTTATTACACCTTGTTAAAGGAGTATACATAAAGAGGGTGGATATTAGTTGACTTTGATGTAATGATAAAAAAAAATCTAATCAAGTGGGTTAAATGGATCCAAATAAGTGGATCAATCTGATCTTAGAAAATGTACTGAGAAAGGAGGAGGCAGACAAGGGTAAATTACATTACAGGAAAAGACACAAAATCCTATTACAGCAGAGGGAAAGAAGGGGGGGAGCATTGTTTGAACCTTACTCTCATCAGATTTGGCTCAAGAAGGGCATAATATAATCAGTTAGGTATAGAAATCTAACTTGCCCTATAGGCAGTAGGAGGGAAAAGGGGAAAGAAAAGGGAGGGGGAAAGAAAAGGGAGGGAGGGAAAGAAGGGAGGGAAGCAGCAGTAAGACTAAAGGGGAAGAAAAGGGAAAGGGATAATAAAAGGGGAAGGGACTGAAGGAGGTGTGGTCAAAAGCAAAACACTAGTGAAGGGGAAAGGAAAAAGGAGAAAGAAAAGCATAAATGGGGGAAAGGATGGAGAAAAAGACACAGATAGTAATCATAACTGTGAATGTGAATGGGATGAACTCTCCCATAAAATGGAAATGGATTGCAGAATGGATTAAAAACCATAATCCTACAATATGTTGTTTACAGGAAACACATTTGAAAAAGAGTGACACATACAGGGTAAAGGTAAAAGGCTGGAGCAGAATATATTATGTGTCAGCTGAAGTAAAAAAAGCAGGGGTAGCAATCCTGATCTCAGACAAAGCAAAAGCAAAAATAGATCTAATCAAAAGAGATAAGGAAGGAAACTACATCCTGCTAAAAGGCACCATAGACAATGAAGGAATATCATTACTAAACATATCTGCACCAAATGCATTCTTACAGGAGAAGTTCAGGGAGTTACAGGAAGAAATAGACAGCAAAACTATACTAGTGGGGGACCTGAACCTCCCCTCTGGCACTAGATAAGTCTAACCACAAAATAAACAAGAAAGAAGTTAAGGAGGTGAATAGAACATTAGAAAAGTTAGGTATGATAGACCTCTGGAGAAAACTGAATGGGGATAGAAAGGAATATACTTTTTTCTCGAGTACATGGCACATACACAAAAATTGACCATGTACTAGGGCATAAAAACCTCACAATCCAATGCAGAAAGGCAGAAATATTAAATGCATCCTTTTCAGATCATGATGCAATAAAAATTATATGTAATAAAGGGCCATGGAAAGATAGACTAAAAAATAATTGGAAACTAAATAATCTAATCCTAAAAAATGATTGGGTCAAACAACAAATCATAGAAACAATCAATAATTTCATTCAAGAGAATGACAATAATGAGACAACATACCAAAACCTATGGGATGCAGCAAAGCAGTTCTTAGGGGAAGTTTTATATCTCTAAATGCTTACATAAATAAAATAGAAAAAGAGGAGATTAATGAATTGGGCATACAACTAAAAAAACTAGAAAAAGAACAAATTAAAAATCCTCAACTAAACACCAAATTAGAAATATTGAAAACCAAAGGAAAAATTAATAAAATTGAAATTAAGAAAACTATTGAACTAATAAATAAAACTAAGACCTGATTTCATGAAAAAAAAAATAGATAAGCCTTTGGTTAATTTAACTAAAAAAAAGAAAGAAGAAAACCAAATTACTAGTATCAATAATGAAAAGGGCAAAGCCAGGACCAAGGAAGGGGAAATTAGAACAATAATTAGGAATTATTTTGCCCAACTATAAGCCAACAAATTTGACAATCTTAGTGAAATGGATACATATTTACAAAAATAAATTGCCCAGATTAACCGAAGAGGAAGTAAAATACTTAAATAACCTCTCAGAAAAAGAAAAACAAGCCATTGATGAACTCCCTAGGAAAAAATCTCCAGGGCCAGATGGATTTACATGGAATTCTATCAAACATTTAAAAAATTAATTCCAATACTATATAGACTATTAGGTGAAAAGGAGTCTTAAAATTCTTTTTATGATACAAATATGGTGTTGATACCTAAGGAAGAGTCAAAATAGAGAAAGAAAATTATAGACCAATTTCTCTAATGAATATAGATGCAAAAATTTTAAACAAAATACTAGCAAGTAGATTGCAGCAACTTATCACAAGAATAATACACTATGACAGGTAGGATTTATACCAGGAATGCAGGGTTGGTTCAATATTAGGAAAACTATCAGCATCATTGAGCATATCAACACCAAAACCAACAGAAACCACATGATCATCTCAATAGATGCAGAAAAAGCTTTTGATAAAATACAACACTCATTATTAAAAACATAGGTATAAATGGAGTCTTCCTTAAAATAATAAATAGCATATATCTAAAACCTTCAGCAAGCATTATATGTAATGGGGACAGGCTAGAAGCATTTCCAATAAGATCGGGGGTGAAACAAGGATGTCCATTATCACCACTGTTATTCAATATTGTACTGGAAACCTTAGCTTTAGCAATAAGAGAAGAAAAAGAAATTGAAGGCATTAGAATAGGCAAAGAAGAAACAAAGCTATCACTCTTTGCAGATGACATGATGATATACTTAGAGAATCCTAGAGAATCAAGTAAAAAACTACTTGAAATAATAAACAACTTTAGCAAAGTTGCAGGCTATAAAATAAACCCACATAAATCATCAGCATTTCTATATATTACCAACAAAGCCCAACAGCAAGAGATAGAAAGAGAAATCCCATTTAAACTTACTGTAGACATTATAAAATATTTAGGAGTCTACCTCATGAAACAAACCCAGGAACTCTATGAACACAATTACAAAACACTTTTCACACAAATAAAATCAGATCTAAATAATTGGAAAAACATCAGTTGCTCATGGGTAGGCCGAGCTAATATAATAAAAATGACAATCCTACCTAAGCTAATTTACTTATTCAGTGCCATACCAATCAAACTACCAAAAACGTATTTAGAGTTAGAAAAAATAATAACAAGATTCATTTGGAAAAACAAAAGGTCCAGAATATCAAAGGAACTAATGAAAAGAAATGCAGGGGAAGGTGGCCTAGCAATTCCAGATCTTAAATTGTATTATAAAGCAGCAATCATCAAAACTGCTTGGTACTGCTAAGAAATAGGGAGGTGGATCAGTGGAATAGGTTAAATATGCAAGACACAGTAGTCAATGACTATAGTAATCTATTATTTGATAAACCCAAAGACCCCAGCTTCTGGGATAAGAACCCACTCTTTGAAAAAAACTGCTGGGAAAATGGAAAAGAGTATGGCAGAAACTAGGCATAGACCCAAATCTCACACCATATACCAAAATAAAGTCAAAATGGGTTCATGACTTAGATATAAAGGCTGATACCATAAGTAAACTGGGAGAACAAGGAATAGTTTACCTATCAGATCTATGGAGAACAGAAGAATTCATGACCAAACAGGAGATAGAGAACAGTATGAAAAGCAAAATGGATAATTTTGATTATACTTAAATGGAAAAGTTTTTGCACAAACAAAGCCAATGCAACTAAGATTAGAAGGAAGGTAGAAAATTGGGAAAGAATTTTTACAACCAGTCTCTCTGATAAAGGCCTCATTTCTAAAATATATAGAGAATTAAGACAAATTTATAAGAACACAAGCCATTCCCCAATTGATAAATGGTCAAAGGATATGAACAGACAGTTCTCAGATGAAGAAATTAAAGCCATCTATAGTCATATGAAAAAATGCTCTAAATTGTTATTGATTAGAGAAATGCAAATCAAAACAACTCTGAGGTACCACATCACACCTATCAGATTGGCCAACATGACAAAACAGGAAAATGATAAATGTTGGAGAAGATGTGGGAAAATTGGAACACTAATACATTGTTGGTGGAGTGTGAAATGATCCAACCATTTTGGAGAACAATTTGGAACTATGCCCAAAGGGCTACAAAAATGTGCATACCCTTTGATCCAGCAATAGCACTCCTAGGGCTATATCCCAAAGAGATCAGACAAATGGGAAAAGGAGCCACATTCACATAAATATTCATAGCAGCTTTTTTGTGGTGGCAAAGAATTGGAAATTGAGAGGATGCCCATCAATTGGGGAATGGCTGAGCAAGTTGTGGTATATGAATATAATGGAATACTATTGTGCTATAAGAAATGATGAACAGGCTGACTTCAGAAAAACATGGAAAGACTTATATGGTCTGATGTTGAGTGAAGTGAGCATAAATCCAAGAGAACTTTGTACACAATAACAGTAATCTTATGCAATGACTAAGATTGTTAAACTGAACCCTTCTGAGCATTACAAGGATCTAAGACATCTGCAGAGGCCTTTGGGATGGGAAATGCTGTCCACATCCAAAGAAAGAACTATGGAAGTCAAATCGCTATCACTTATTTTTACCTTCTGTTGAGTTTTGTTTCATCTTTCTGATGGTTCCTCCTATTGGTTTTAAGTTTTACTTACAACTTTACTAATGTGAAAATATGTTTAATTGGAATGTAAATGTAAAGTGTATATCAGATTGTGTGCTGTCTTTAGGAGGGTGGGGGGGAGGAAGGGGGAGAAAAATTTTCAACTCAAAAGCATAAGGAAGTGATTGTTGATAAATCAAAATAAAGGTTTGTATGCAAAAAAAAAAGAAAAGAAAAAGGAAAAAAAATTATATGTTCCAAATATTTTTCCCTTCCTCTCTTCCCTCCTCCTACCCTAGACAACAAGCAATCTGATATAGGTTATAGATATATAGATAAATGGATAGATAAATATATCTACATTAGTCATGTTGTGAAAGAAGAATTAGAACAAAAAGCGAAAACCATGAGAAAGAATTTTTTTAAGTGAAAATAATATACTTCATTCTGCATTCAGATGTCATAGTTCTTTCTCTGGATGTGGACAACATTTTTCATCATGAGTCTTGTGGAATTGTCTTGGACAATTGCATTGCTGAGAAGAGCTAAGTCTATCATATGTAGTCATCACATAATGTTGTTATTGCTGTGTCAAATGTTCTCCTGGTTCTAACCCTCATTTAACTCAGAGTCAATTCATGGAAGTCTTTCCTTAAAAAGTAGAATTGGCCAAATGGAAAAGGAGGCAAAAAAATTTATTGAAGAGAACTCCATAAAAAGTAAAATGGGCCAAATTGAAAAAGAGGTACAAAATCTAAAGGAAGAAAACAACTTAAAAATTAGAATGGGGCAAATGGAAGCTAATGACTCTATGAGAGAGCAAGAATCAGTTAAATAGAAGCAAAAGATGAAAAAAAGAAAGAAGAAAATGTAAAATACCTCATTGGTAAAACAGCTTTCCTGGAAAATCAATCTAGGAGAGACTATTTAAAAATTAGCAATCTACCTGAAAACCATGGTTAAAAGAGCCTGGACGACATCCTTCAGGAAATCATCAAATAAAACTGCTCTGAAGCCCTAGAACCAGAGGGTAAATTAGTCACTGAAAGAATCCACCTATTATCTCCTGAAAGAGATGCCAAATTGAAAATGCCAAGGAATATTGCAGCCAAATTCTAAAATTACTGGATCAAAGAGCAAATACTGCAAGCAGCCAGAAAGAAACACTTTAATATCATAGAACCACAGTCAGGATTTCACAGGACCTTGCAGCTTCTACATTAAAAGATTGGAAGGCATGGAATACAATATTCCATAAGGCAAAGCAGCTTGGATTTCAACCAAGGATCAACTGCCCAGTGAAACTGAGCATGAACTTCCAGGGGACAAAATGGACATTCAATGAAATAGGGGACTTCCAAACCTTTCTGATGAAAAGACCAGAGCTTAACAGAAAATTTGATCTTCAAATACAAGACTCAAGAGAGGTATAAAAAGGTAAACAGGAAAGAAAAAAACACGTTATTAATAAAGGCAAACTGTTTACATCCCTACAAGGGAAGATGACACTTATAACTCTTGAGAACTATAACGTTATTATGACATTTAATAGGGGGTATACTTAGACAGAGGGTATGGGTATGAGTTGACTTTGATGTGATGGTAAATAATCTGAGTGTTGAAAAGGGATTGTACTAGGAGAAGAGGAAAGGAGGAGGCAGACAAGGGTAAATTACATCACATAAAAAGGCACAAAAACCTAATACAGTAGAGGGAAAGAAGGGAGGGAGATGACCATTGTTTGAACCTTAATCTTATCAGATTTGACTCAGTTAGGTATAGAAATCTAACTTACACTATAGAAACTAGGAGCAGAAAGGGAAAAAAAATAAGAATATAAATAGAAAGGAAGAAGTAGAAAGTGTAAAGGGGGAGAAAAGGAAAGGGGCTAGTAGAAGGGAGGGCAGACTAAGGGAGGTGGTGATTAAAAGTAAAACTCTACTAAGTAGAGAAAGGAGAAAGAAGAGAGAAAAGCATAAATGGGAGGAAATAGAACAGAGAGTAAGACAAAGATAGTAATTGTAACTGTGAACGTGAATGGGATGAACATTCCCACAAAACAGAAACAGATAGCAGAGTGGATTAAGAACCACGATCCTGCAGCATCGAGGTGATGAAGTGGATAGAGTATCAGCCATGGAGTAGGAAGGACCGGAGTTCAAATCCAGCCTGAAACACACAATACTCCCTAGCTGTGTGACTTTGGGCAAGTCACTTAACTAACACAATTGCCTCACCAAGAAACAAATTAAATAAATAAACAAATAAATAAATAAATACATAAATAAATAAACAAACAAACAAATGAATGAATAAATAAATGAATAAGTAAATGAAATGAATTATAATCCTAGAATATATTGTTTACAAGAAACTCATTTGAAGCAGAGGGATACACACAGAGTAAAGATGAAACGTTGGAGGAAAATATATTATGCTTCAGCTGAAGTAAAAAAAGAAGCAGTAGCAATCCTGATCTCAGATAAAGCAAAAGGAAAAGTAGATCTAATTAAAAGAGATAAAGAAGGAAATTACATCCTGCTAAAAGTTAATAGACGATAAATCTGACTATTTGTGTGAAAAACGTTTTGTAATTGTATTCATATTGTTCTTGAGTTTGTCTTGGCAGGTAATCTCCCAAATATTTTATATTGTCTATGGTTATTTTAAATGAAATTTCCCTTTTTATCTCTTGCTGATGAGCTTTGTTGGTAATATATAGAAATGCTGGTGATTTATATGGGTTTATTTTGTATCCTGAAACTTTGCTAAAGTTGTTAATTCTTTTGAGTAATTTTTTAGCTGATTTTCTAGGATTCTCTAAGTATACCATCATATCACCTGCAAAGAGTGATAGTTTTGTTTCCTCAGTGCTTATTCAAATTACTTCCATTTTTTTCTTCTCTTATTGCTAAAGCTAACACTTTTGGTACAATATTGAGTAGTATTGGTGACAACATCCCTCCTCGTTTCACCCCTATCTTCCTGGGAATGCTTCTAGCTCATTAACATTACATATAATGCTTTTTGATGGTTTTAGATAGATACTGCTTATCATTTTAAGGAAAACTCCATTTATTCCTATATTCTCTCATGGTTTTTTTTTTTTAATAGGGATGGGTGCTATATTTTTCAAAAGCTTTTTTTTTGACATCTATTCAAATAATCATGTGATTTCAGTTAGTTTTGTTATTGATATGGTCAATTATGCTGATAGTTTTCCTAATGTTAAACCATCCCCACATTCCTGGTATAACTCCCATGTGATCATAATGCACTATTCTGCTTATAAATTGCTCTTATCTCTTTGCTAATATTTTATTTTAAAAATTTGCATCAATATTGGTCTATAATTTTCTTTCTCTGTTTTGGGTCTTCCTATTTTAGGTATTAGTACCATACTTGTGTCATAAAATGAATTTGATAAGACTACTTATTTTTCTAAATAGTTTATATGGTATTAGAATTAATATATAGTATTAGAATTAATTGTTCATTAAATTTTAGTAAAATTCAGTTGTAAATCCATCTGGGCGTGGATTTTTTTTTTTAATGAGGGAGTTCATTGATGGCTTGTTCATATATATATATATATACATACATATCATATATACACACAGATACATATATGTGTGTGTATTTGTATATGTGTGTATATGTATTTTAAACTATTTATCTATTTCACTTACATTGTCTGATTTATTGACATACAGTTGGGCAAAGTAGTTCCTAATTATTGTTTAATTTCCTCTTCACTGGTTGTGCATTTACTCTTTCCATTTTTGATACTACTAATTTGTTTTTCATATTTATCCTTTGAAATTAAATTAACCAAGGATTTATCTATTTTAGAGGGTTCTTTTTTTCTTAAAAAAAGCAGCCTGTTTTCTTACTTTCAATTTATTAATCTCTCCTTTGTTTTTTAGGATTCCTAATTCAGTTTTTAATTGAAGATTTTGTTATTTTTCTAGTGTTTTTAGTTGCATACCCAATTCATTGATCTCTTCTTTATTTTATTCATGCAATTATTTAGAAATATAAAATTTCTGCTAGGAACTTATTTGGCTAAATTTCATAAGTTTTGCTATGTTGTCACATTATTGTCATTCTATTTGATGAAATTTTTTATTGTTTCTATGATTTTTTGTTTGATCCACTCATTACTTTGGATTAAATTATTTAGTCTCTAATTACTTTTTAGCCTATCTTTCCATGGCCCTTTATTACACATAATTTTTGTTACATCATGATCTAAAAATGATTCATTTAATATTTCTGCTTTTCTGTATTTGATTGTGAGGTTTTTATGTCCTGATACATGGTCATTTTTTTGTGTGTGTAGGTGCCATGTACTACTGAGAACTAATGGCATTTTCAATTAGGCTAGAGAGAATGAACTTATATCCTTATTCATTTATTTAAATATTTAAAAAATTGCCATTTGCTTATCTATTTATACAATCCATAGAACATTAATTATAAAATAATAAAAGCAACAGATGAAATTGTCCCAGGATCATTTCAATGTTAACCCATCAAAAATGATGATAATAAGGTATTAATATTAGTAATTCAGAATCACTTCCCTGTTACATATTACAGAAGTTTATCAAGAAGTTTAGGTTTATTGTTTAATACAGATTTTGACATGTAACCTTGGAAAGCGAGAAACATCAGTGAATGTTAAAGAAAATAGCCACTATCTAAAAAGATAGCATCAGGTAGCAAGAAGTAAATTCAAGAAGCTCACTTGACTTTGTACATTAACATAAAATGAATCCTGGTATTAAGAACATGATATCCTTGCAAACTTGAAAAGTAAACTGCACAAGAACTATGATATTATTTTACATTAAACTTTTTTGGTCACATAAATGACAAAGGCTGACATTGGAAGTTAAATTTAGGAATGATACTCTTCAATATATGTCACCATACTTAATGCTGATGCTCTCCAATGTAGATGGAAGGAATTTTTTTCAAAAATAAAAATAGAAAAAAATTAAATTTATGTAAATACAACAAGAGGGAACTATAATTTTCCTCATGTTATTTCCTACTGTAGTAATTCTAAAAACATTTTAAGCTTACAATGTGGCATAATCAGTAAAGGACTAGCTTGAGAGACAAAAAGATCTGATTTTAGATCTCTACTATTATTTGTACTACCTGTGTGACCCAGGGCCAGTCAAAACCTCACTGATCTCATTTTTCTCATCTGTAAATGAGGGCATTGAACTAGATGGCATCTAAAGTCCCTTCCTGATCTAAATCAATGACATAAGGATACTATTATTCAATTTATAATTGAATAAAAAACAATGATTTAAATGTCTTCACTGAACATTAAATATCATAGAATATAAATAAGACTTGTCAGACTTTTTTCTCTCTCTACATTCTGTTTGAATAAGAGAATGAAATAACAAAAGTAACCATTATTTAAGCCTAACTTTAAATTTCCCAGAGTACTTTACAATACAATTAGTCGATTGCTCTTTACAATAGCCCTATGACATAGATATTGGGGTAGAGACCAGAGTCTTAATTTCATCAATAGAAGGAACTAACAGATCAAGGAACCACCTCTATCAATACAAGACAGTTACTTGTTTGCAATCTATCGTCTTAGAGAGTTGCCTAGAGCACTGAGAGATTAAGTGACTTACCACACAGCCAGTGTAGGTCAGAAGGAGAACTTGAACACAAGTCATTAGAGAGACAAGCAAAATATTCTACCAAGATACACTCAAGGCATAATGAAATTGTAAAACTCTTCAAAAAATAAAGAAATTGAATGAACGATTAACATTTATAGTAAGTCAAGGTTTTCAAGGTACTTTATATTGGGTAGATATACATTGCCCATGATTTGTGATTATACTTTTTAAATGCATTCACAGATTTAGTACTATGTCATCCAACAAAGGGAATGCTATATAAAGCTGATAAAACCATAACAAACTCACTTGTAAAAAGTTTCAAGAGAAATAAATAATGGAGATAAAACTGGGAATGAAGTGGCAATAGCACTTTCAGACCTGTAATTATAAACCATTAATAATCAAAGCTGTTTGTTATGGACTAAAAAAGAGAGAAATGGGTCAGTAGAATAATAGATAAAGAAGAATCAAAATAATCAACTGTTTTAACTCATGACTTGATCAATCCTTAAATATTATTGCTGGGGGTGGGGTGGAATTCCTACTTGACAAGAACTACTGAGAAAACTAGAAAGCAGTCTGACCCTCAGATATAACAAACTGTGAAAGATGCCAAAAGATGTTTCTAATCAATGTAGAAAAAGATATATGGAAAGACCATCAAACTGTTGATAAAGTTGTGAATAGGTCCAATGATATTAGAAAGCTATTTGGATTTATGCTAAGAAAGTGACTAAAATTTCCATATGCTTTGCCTCGGAGATTGAAGTGCTAGAATTATACATGTATAATACACAAAAATTTTCATTAAGGCACTTTTTTTGTGTGTTTTCAAAGGCTTGAAACAAATTAGATGTGCCTTAAATTATCATATAAATATAATGCTATGTAATTGAATATATTATGTAGTAAGAATTGTGATTATAGACAAATCAGAGAAGGATAGGAAGATATAAATGAAATAAGTAAAACCAGTAGAAAACAAACACTGGAGGCATAATTCTGTAAATATTCTCAAAAGAAGGGAAAAATATAACTGAATGCTGCATAACTGTAATTACCAATCTTGGCATTGGAGGAAAAAATGAGAAAAAAATGTTCTACCCTTTCTTTTTTATTCCTGTAGGTGACTACAGGTGTGGAATATTGCATATATATATATATATAAAATCAGTGTACATTTTCTTTGTTTTAACAGTTTGTTTTTTCTTTTCATTTCATTCTGTGTTCTGAGGGGATGGTTCCCTGCCCAGGTACAGGGGAGATCATCATAAGAAATTTAAAGAAAATTACAAAATGAAACATTTGAATTTTTAAATGTTAAACTTACCATATACAACCAAAGACATACTCACACACCAAACAACAACAATCCAAAAATTCCTTACTAAATTTATGGGAAATGAGTAAATAATCTTATAGATGATTGACCTAGAGGTCCTTAACTCATAGATTTCTTTGTATCTTTTTAATACATGTTCTGTTTTCCCACCAAGTTTTCATATTTTGGTATTATGCTTCTAAGATATTCCCCTGGCAGAAAACATTTAATCATCAAGTCAGATTATATTGATTTGTTGATGGTTTTCATGACAAAAATATCATTTTGTGTCACCTCTTTAAAAACTATAAAGAAAGGGTAAGATTTGCTTTTTATATTGCTGTTTTTAATGTTTTTGGTTTTTTTGCTTTTAGGCAATTGGGGTTAAGTAACTTGCCCAGGGTCACACAGCTAGTAAGTGTCAAGTGTTTGGCCTGAGATCGGATTTGAACTCAGGTCCTCCTGACTTCAGGGCCAGTGCCCTATTCACTGCGCCACCTAGCTGCCCCTGTTTTTTATATTGCTAATGACTACTCATCCAAAGAAAGTTAAAAACAAAAACTCAATTGACTGCCCTATGAAATGTAAAACCAAAAAAAGCATTCTATTTTTTATTTGAGTTGTTTTACTAAGGAGAAACGTTAAATATTCCACTTATTGTATACCTTTTACATTTAATGTACCTAATAAATTGAAGAAAATATGTGAATATGTACATCTATCCTCTATTATGGCAAATTAATAAAGCAGAGAAAGGGGGAAAATGGGAGACAGGGACATAGAGAGATATTAAAGTGAGGCAGTTATATGTATGCATACATGCACACACATACACATACATACATACATACACACAGAGAGGTGAGAGAGAAAAAAAAGAAAGGAAATTGTAAAGGAGAGGCTTGGTAAATTCTGAGATAAATGTATTATTTTGAAGAACCCTGCTGTCATGTAATCAGAAATAATTCACAAATATTCCTTATTTTCTTTTCTGCTTTTGTTTTGAAGCTTTAAGTTTATCTCTGAAATAAAGGTTCATATCCTACATAATTCTAAAGGGTTTTGGTATATGTGAAGGAATGCCTTGGGCTTTAGAAATTGAGAGGTGTCAATTTATTCATGATACTTGAAATTAGCTTTACTATTCAAAAGGTTTTAGATCTTTGTTAAGAAATTAAGGCTCCCTCATTCTACAATATTTGAGAAATATTCATTTCATTGATATAAACCTTGCTTTCAAATCAAATCAAGTCCAATTTGGTCATAGCAGAGATAGCAAAGTGTATTTAGTAAAGATTGGGAAGAATGTGTTTGGCAGGAGCCTCCAGTCTGATCTAGAGTCATCTGCTTTAAGGTAAATTTTGAGCTGTAAGAGACAAAAACTCTCATGGGACAAAGATGAGCTAGATGGAGATCAATGTATATGATGGAGGATGAAGTAGCAGGGTAGATTTGATGACCAAGAATTCTCAAAAGAAGATAAAAAGAAAACTGGAAAGTATTGCTTCCAATAACCCCTCCCCCCATGACTTTGCTGATGCTTTGCCTCAACATCCTTCCAGCTGATATAACTTCTTTGGCATTTCACCCAGGTCCAGTTTATTACTCAATCTCCTCCCCACCCCATGGGCTTACAGTTTCCTTAGGACCTAAAACCAATCAACATCTTAGGCAGGATAAATACAGGGGTCCAAAGAACAGCTCAGGCACCTCAGCATTAAGTATAAATTACTGTTTACTCAATTTTTCCCTTGTTCCTGAGTTCTGGTAACCAGGCTCACATCATGGTGTGCCCACATCAAAGAAGTTGTGTTCTATGAATGAAGCAGAATTTCAGTAGTTCAAAAGAAATGTGAGATGCACAAATTTAGAGACATCTTCATTCCATACCTTCATGGACTATTTGTGCCTGAATGAAGGATAACTAATCGTGAATGAGTGTCCCTTCCATCTTATATGCTAACTCCAATAACTGATAGAACAGATAATATTTATATTAGCACCTTTGAAGCATAAATGTTTCATTCTATTTGATCCTTGCACTTATCCTGTGAAGTAGGTGCCATTATTGTCTCCATTTTACAGATGAGGAAATTGAGGCAAGTGACTGAGACTGGGTTCAAACTTTAATCTGGCATAGATAATCTGCTTCAGGAATTTGGAAGAAGGTGAGATCTTAGTAGGTTGAATCTTTGGTGTTATGATACAAAGTCTTATGCATAATAATGCCATATGGAGAAAAATATGTTTGATGCAGCACTGGAAATTAAATCAGGTCAGATAAAAGTATATCACAAATGCTTCTGAAAACTATTTTCACAACATTAAACATACAAAATACAAAGGTTCTTTGTGTGCTGCCTTTTAGGATGAAACAGCAAGAATAAAATGTATGCTCCAATCAAGTGTAAGCCTTAATACTTTATCGAAATACAACCACACTCCCTCCCCACAAATCTATTTATAGAGATGGAAAAATCTTTAAATTTTGTGCAGGCACCAGCACTCTTATTCCATTAATTAGATATGCTGTCATCATCTTAATTCAAATATTTGTAAGCAGAAAAAGAATGCTGCTCATTTTTATTTGTGATGCCTTCCTTGTCCCATCTGGCACAACAATTTCCTTTCGCGCTTCTTTAAATTGTTATAAAGGAGTTAATTTTACCCTAGAGGGCTTTCACTATAATCTCACAACTTCCATCCTGGTTATTACTCAATTTCATCATCAGTAACAAATTGTTCTTGTTGTGGGAATTGTGCTTGTCAATTTCTCCGGTTTAGCCCATTAGTTTTTTCATTAGGTTACTTGCCACTAACAAACTTCACTGTTTTCTTTCTAAAGTTGTTAATAATAATTATAATTATTTTATCATAAGGGCATATATTACATTGGTATACATTTTTAAATGAGCAAATTACTGTTCCAAATTAGTTTATAATGAGAATGAGTATGTTTACTGTCACTCTTAGATAAGTGGTAAATAAAATGGAAACATCTCAAAGCTTGCATGATTAATAATTAAATAATGCTGGATTTCCAGGCAATTGGTAGTCACAGGCATGCTTCTGGCAGTGTGTCTTCATTATGTTTTTATTAGTGTAACTAAAAGTGGGCATCCTGAGATGGACAAGTGTGAAATATTCTTGGCAATTTTTCCCTCTCCAAAGCTGCAAATAAATGAAAAACAGGCCACCAAATGCAGCAAATATAACATCAAAATAAAAAGAAAATTTAAACAGCTGATCAGAAGCTAATTTTTAGAACACAAAAAATGAAACTTAATGCCATTCTTTCAAAAAAAAACATTTGTAATATATGTTCTGAAATACACATCCCAACTCTCAATCATGCTATATTTACTAAGCTAGCGATATAAGGAAGGGTGGTTAAGAATATTCCCACCAAAGAAAGTTTATAATATTCTAAAGGAGAAAGCAGGCTCAGGCTTAGAAAGCAAGTGATGCAAAAGAGTAATTCATGGCTCCTGATTATTTGAAGTCCTTTTCTCCTCTTTGTGGGGTGCTTCCCCTTGAATATGATGTAGTTTATTTGCCCAACCCTTAGTGGAGCCATTAATCTGTGTTCACTCTGTCATTGATTCCTAATGTAGGCATTGGCATCAAATAATCTGGGTATACTACTAGGTCTCTGATGGGAAGTCCAAATCCTCTAAATGATTCAATACTTACAAATCCCTTCTCTGGCCAACAAGAAAGTGGTGGGGTCAGGGGAGGAGGGAAGGAGAGGAAGTAGACCTAAGCTGAGGCCAAAACTAAGAGCTGTTTATTTCCTCCCAAAATAAAGTGTTTCTTCCATGCAGGTTTCATTGGACATCATACCTAGATTGTAAAATAGTTTGATATTTCATAGATAACTTCTGCACTGGTGATGAGTCTGATAAAATGGATGCAGGCTGCATACTGACTTTGAAAACTCCTAATTAAAATAATACATTTTATATTCTATTTTTGTTTTATTTTGTTAAACATTTCCCAATCACATTTTAATCTGGCTTAGGCCCCACTTGGGACTTTTGTGAGAAAGTTGAGCTGTGAGTTTGACACCTCTTCCCTAAGACATTACCAAAGTTCACCAGTAGATATTCAGATTATTTCTGTGCAACATCAATCCAGTTCCAAGGACTTTTTCTTCTTGGTCTAATGGTGTTGTCTGATTGATTGTGCTAACTGCTGGGGATACAAAGAAAGGTAAAAGGCAGTCCCTCTTCTCATGGAACTTATACTCAAAATTAAAACAAATACTTACAAGCAAGAAATATACAAGTAAAATTAGAGATAAGCAATAGAAGTAAGGCAGTAGAATTAAGAAGTTTCCGCAATATCTTCTTGCAGAAGATGGAGTTTTAGCTATGCCATGAAGGAAACCAAGAGGCAGAGATGAAAAGAGGGAAAATTCCAGGTATGAGGGATAGCCAGTAAAAATACTCAGAGTCAGAACAGTCACAGACACCTGATTCAAAAATTATGGACTTAGAATCTTCAATACCCCATTATAAATCCACTTGTATCAAATAGGATAGTTTGCATACTCTCAGCTTCTAAAGAAAACATTATGTCCTCTAAAATTAGAGGTCAAGGGTAAGAAATGTGAAAGGAGCCACAATGTTAGTAAATAGTGACATAGAGAGCGCACTGTTTGGGGAATGCTATAGTACCTTTAACTTTATTAAACAGAATTCTGTTTTTATGGTTACAAATCCATTTTTTCAGTCTTATGTATGTCAGACCTTGTTATTATACATAAAGCTTAAAACAACATGTGGCTGACTACAAAGAAATAAACCTTAAAGCCACAATTAAGTCCATACTTTCCAAGTACAGAGACCCATATGTCTTTTCCAATGTGCTATATTTAAGGGTGACTGCATTAGGCAGATGTGTATAAGCAAGTAGCCAAGAAGAAGAAAAGAAAAGAAAAAAGAAAGGAGGTAGCAAGAAAATAGAAGCATAACATTCCAAGAAGCTTAATAGATAATCTTCCACTGCTATATATAAAATGTAGTATTTTCAAAGGTCTGCTGCAATTTAAACCAGATTATGATTAATTTATTCTTTTTTGTCAACTCGTACAAGTTCAGGTAAAGATATAATTTGCTAGACATTTTCTAGCAAAAAAATTCAATCCTTTCTCCTGATCTTTGACTTTCAACTTTCATCTATTTATTTATTTATTTGTTTATTTATTTTTTAGGCAATGGGGGTCAAGCGACTTGCCCAGGGTCACACAGCTAGTAAGTTCTAAGGCCGGATTTGAACTCAGGTCCTCCTGATTTCAGGGCTGGTGCTCTATCCACGGTGCTACCTAGCTGCCCCCCTCACTTTCAACTTTACAATATTACATTAACTTTAAAAGGCTTTTTCATTCTTTTATTTCTTGATATGTATGTTTCTTCCTTCTTTCCTGCCTTCCTTCTTTCTATCCTTCTTTCTTCATTCCTTTTCATTCTCTCTCTTATCATATGATGAGAGAAGTTTATCATAAGATTTCAGATGTGCTCCCTTGCAAGTAATAGAAGATACAGGTAAGGACACTAGTTTTAGTCACTAGTCTTTGGTTACTTGATTTATAATTTATGGAAGATATTTAATCATGAGCTAAACATTCAATTTGCTGAGCCCAAACTTCTTGCACATACTTCATCCACAAAATGCAGACAATGTATTCATATAATCTTATTGTAAGGAACAAATGAGACACTGGATAAAAGTATGGAGTATTAAACAAATGTTAGGTATACTGTAATTTCAACTATATAGAAATATTGGCAAATAAAACTTTAGATGACAATTTTTGAATATTTGGAGAAGTCTTTTTAACCATTAAAGCTTATTTATTATACATATACAATGAGAGGAAATATTTCTGAAATATGTTGCATGAGGGGGATGGATTCAAGATGGTAGAGTAATGGCAGGGAATCATCTGAGCTCTCCCAAATTTCACTGCAAAGAACATTAAAATAATGCCTCAAAATGAATTTTGAAGTGACAAGACCAACAAAAGGATGGGATGAAATAATTCTTCAGCCCAAGACAACTTAGAAGGACAGCAGGGAAGGCCTGTTTTACTGGGGTGAGAGAACAGCACAGTCCATGGCCTGACAATGAAGCAGCAGGTCCTGGTTGTAACTGAATCAGCAGCAGAGGCTTCCAGAATTCTTAGCCCGTAGATGGTAAAGAGGTCAGACAATTTGTTAGAATGAGATTTCAGGGGATGCTTCACTGGCCCTTGGAGCAGGACTTTGTTGCATTGCTCATAAGTCATCCTGGACAGTTCCAGGGTAAGGAGGAGCACTAGTAGCACTGGGGCCACTAAACACAGTTTGAGGGTGGAAAAGAGTGATTATGGTCACTCATAGACCAGAGCACAGGCCAGGAGAGCAGTGACCATACCTATCCTTAGTTCATACTATTTGGAAGAACTGAACACTTACTAACCCCCAGAACTAGATCTGGAAAAAAAGGAAAAGAGAAGGAAAAACTTGAAGCTTGGGACAATGCCCTCACTCCAGCACAGGAGCAGAATCCAACTTTAACCTGAAGTTAAAAGTGAAGGAATAGAGGGGCAGCTAGGTGGCACAGTGGAGAGAGCACTGGCCCTGAAGTCAGGAGGACCTGAGTTCAAATCCAGCCTCAGATGAAACAAGTGACACTTATTAACTGTGTGACCCTAGGCAAGTCACTTAACCCCAATTTCCCCCCTCAAAAAAAAAGTTAAGGAATAGGCTGGGAAAATGAGCAAAGAACTAAAAAAGAATCCAGTGATAGAAAGTTACTATGTTAACTAGAAAGATGAATACTCAAACTCTGGGGAAGTCAACAATGTCAAAACACCTGCATACAGAGCAACAAAGAAAATCTGAATTAGTCCCAGTCCCAAAAAAGAATTTCAGTAAAAGCTCAAAAAGGGTTTTAAAATTAAATGAGAGGTAGAGGAAAATTGGGGAAAGAAATGAGAGTTACACAAGAAAATCAGGAAAAAAAAACATCAACAGCTTAGTGAAGGAGGCACAAAAGTACTGAGGAAAAGAACATTTTAACAACAGCAAATAAGAGAAGTAAAGGAAAAACTTAGAGGAGAAATGACAGTGAGGCAAGAAAGTCATGAAAAACAAGTCAACACTTGCTGAAGGAGACACAGAAAAATACTGAAGAAAATAACATCTTAAAAAATAGACTAATCAAAATGGCAGAAAAGGTCCAAAAAGCCAATGAGGAGAAGAGTGCTTTAAAAAGCAGAATTGGCCAAATGGAAAAGGAAGTCCAAAAGCTCAATGAAGAAAATACTTCCTTAACAACTAGAATGGATCAAATGGAAGCTAATGACTTCATGAGAAATCAATACATTGTAAAAGAGCACCAAAAAATGAAAAAAAAAAGGAGACAGTGTGAAATATCTCATTGAAAAAACAACTGATCTGGAAAATAGACCCAGGACAGATAATTTAAAAATTAGAGAACTACCTGAAAGCCATGATAAAAAAAAAAAAAACAGAGCCTAGACATCATCTTTCAAGAAATTATCAAGGAAATCTGCCCTGATATTCTAGATCCTGAGGGTAAAGTATAAATGGAAAGAATTCATCTGAAACAGATCCCTAAAGGAAAACTCCTAGGAATATTATAGCCAAATTCTAGAGCTCCAGGTCAAGGAGAAAATATTGCAGGCAACTAGAAAGAAAGAATTCTAGTATTGTGGAAACACAATCAGGATAACACAAGGTTTAGCAGCTTCTACATTAAGAGACCAGAGGGTTTGGAATATAACATTCTGGAGGTCAAAGGAGATAGGATTACAACCAAGAGTCACCTACCAGCAAAACTGAGTATAATTCTTCAGGGGAAAAGATGGAAACTAAATGAAATAGAGTACTTTCAAGCATTCTTGATGAAAAGACCAGAGTGGAATAGAAAATTTGACTTTCAAATGCAAAACTCAAGAAAAGCATGAAAAGGTAAACAGGAAAGAGCAATTATAAGAGACTTACTAAAGTTGAACTGTTTACATTCCTACATGGGAAGATGATATGTGTAACTCATGAGACCTTTGTCCAGATTAGGGTAGTTGAAGGAGGGGAAAAAAAAAATATATATATATATATATACACACACACATATATATGTATATATATACACATATATATATATATATATATATATATATATATATAAATGTAGATAGATAGATAAAGGTGAGTTGAAGATGAAGAGATGACATCTAAAAATAAAATTAAGGGGTGAGAGGGGATTGTATAGGGAGAAGAAGAAAGGAAGAGGAAGAAGGGGGTAAATTATCTCACATAAGACAGACACAAAAAGGCTTTTACAGTGGAAGGGAAGTGGGGGGAGGTGAGAGGGAATGAGTGAATCTTAATCTTATCAGATTTTGCTTAAGGAGGGAATAATGTAAACACTCAATTGGATATGGAAATCTATCTTACCCTACAAGGAAATGGGGGAGAGTTGATAAGAAGGGTGGGGATAATAGAAGGGAGCACAGTTGGGGGAGGAAGTAATCAGAAGCAAACACTTCTGAGGAGGGACAAGGTCAAAAGAGAGAGTAGAATAAATGGGGGGGCAAGATAGGATGAAGGGAAATATAGTTAGTTTTTCATAACATGATTAATGTGTAAGCATTTTTCATGACTACACAATTATAACCTGTATAGAGTAACTTCATTTCCCAATGAGGATGGGTGGGAATGGAGGAAGGGAGAGAATTGGGAACCCAAAGTTTTAAAAACAAATGTTAAAATTGTTTTCATATGCAACTGAGATATAAGATATACAGGCAGTGAGGTATAGAAATCTATCCTGCCCTACAGGAAAATAGAAGGGCAAGGAGATAAGAGAAGGGGGATGATAGAAGGGAGGGCAAATTAGAGGAAGGGCTATTCATAGTGTACACCATCTTGGAGTGGGAAGAGGGGCAAGATGGGGAGAAAATTTGGAACTCAAAATCTTGTGGAAGTAAATGTTGAAAACTAAAAATAAATAAATTTAAAAAAAGAAAAAAAAAGAATTACCTACCCAGCAAAATTCAGTATACTCCTTTGGGGGAAAAAATGGATGTTTAACTAAGGTTAAACTATTTACATTCCTACATGGAAAGATGATTGTCCTAACTCCTAAGAACTTTATCATTATTAGAACAGTTAGTATAGAACAAGAGTATACATAGACAGAAGGTACAGGGTGAGTTGACTATATGGGACAATAAAAAAAAATAACAAAAGTTGAGAAAGAGGAAACCAATGGGAGAAAAGAAAAGGGGAAGAAGAACGGGCAAAGTTATCTCACATAAAAGAGGCATGAAATAAAGAGCTTTACAATGGAGGGGAAGATATTAGGGAATTGAGGAATGGCTGAACAAGTCATGGTACATGATCGTGATGGAATACTACTGTGCTAGAAGAAATAATGAGCTCATTGATTTAAGAAAAAAAAATGGAGAGACTTGCACAAAGTAATGAAGAGCTGACTGAGCAGAAACAAGAGAATGCTGTATACAGTAATAGCAATATTGTTTTAAGAACAATTTTGAGCATTTAATTTGACTATTGAAAAACCCAAATCATGTAAAAATGACATAAATAGAAGTATAGAATGATTTTACACACACACAAACACACTCCACTCACACACACACACACACACACACACACACACACGCATATTTCTGTGTAATGTTAGCAATCTCTAGGACGGGGGGAGAGAAGAAAAAAAGAAAAAGAAATGTGCATGATAAATTTATTATATATTTAAAACAATAGCTAGTTGTACATAACAAACTTGCAGTTTCTTGTGCAATCATATTTTTATTATTCTGCTATGTTATGCAAATGATTTTTTCATAAATTATTTTTTTTAAATGGAGGGGAAGATAGTGTGTGGTAACAATGCTTAAACTTACTCTCTTCAGAATTGACTCAAACAGGGAACAACATACATATTCAGTTTGGTCTTGAAATCTATCTTACCATACAGGAAAGTAGGAGGAAAAGGGAATAAGAAAAGGATGAAAGAAGGGAGGCCAGATTGGGGGAGGTAGTGCTCAGAAGTAAAACACTTTTGAGGAGGGACAGGGTGAAAGGAGAGAGAGAAAAGGATAAACAGATAGGTCTGTGGATTGTAGGGAGATGCATAGTAGTGATAAGAGTGAATGTGAATGGAATGTACTCAACTATAAAACAGAAGCAGATAGCCAAGTGGACTACATGATTTAAATATAAAAGATAATTCCTTAAGAAAATTAGTGTATGATGGAATAGATTATATCTCACATCTATGGATAAGGGGAGAATGTATGACCAAAAAAAATAGATGGAGAGCATCACAGGATGTAAAATGCATAAGTTTAATTACATTAAATTTAAAAGGTTTTGCACAGAAAAAGCAAATGAAGACAAGATTAGTAGGAATTCAGAAAACTAAGAATACATTTTCCAGCCAGTTTCTCTGATAAAGGCCTCATTTCTCAAATATATGGAGAACTGAATCAAACTTATAAGTACAGATGTCATTCCCCAACTGATGAATGATGAAAATGTATGAATAGGAAGTTTTCAAATGAAGAAATCAAAACTATCTATAATCATATGGAAAATACTATAAATCACTATTTATTAGAGAAATGCAAATTAAAACAACTCTGAGGTATCCCCCATGCCTATAAAATTGGTTAAAATGACAGAAAAGGAAAATGACAATTGTTAGAAAAGGTGTTGAAAAATTATGATACTACTGTACTGTTGGAGTTGTGAGTTGATCCAACCATTCTGGAGAGCAATTTGGAATTATTCCCAAAGGCCACAAACTATGCAAACTCTTTAACCCAGTAATGAGGAATGGCTAAACAAGTTGTGTTACATAATTGTGATGGAATATTATTGTGTTATATAAGAAAACATGAGGAGGATATTTAAAAAACCTAGAAAGACTTACATGAACTGATGCAAAGAGAATTATGCACAACCAGAAGAATATTTTACATAGTAACAGTAATATTGTATGATAATCAATTGTGAATGACTTAGCTATTCTCAGCAATAAAATGTTCTAAGACAATTCTGAATGACTTATGATGAAAAATGCTATTCACCTCCAGAAAAAACTGATGGAGTCTGAATACAGATTGAAGCACCCTTTTTCTTTTACATTTTTTTTCTTATTTTTGTTGTCTGTATTTTCTTTCACAACATGCCTAAAATGGAAATACATTTTTTCGTGAATGCACATGTGTAACCTGTACCTGATTGCTTGTCTTTTGAATGAAAGGGGAGGGGAGAGAGAACATCAGAGAATTTAGAACTCAAAATTTAAAATAAAGTGAAAATTGTTTTTCCATGTAATTGGAAAACAATTTAATATGTATGTGTGTAGAGAGATGTAGTACTTCTATTCCTCTCTCCATAGAAGGAGGAAATAAGGTTTTCTTAATGTCTTAAGATAATTACTGAGGAGAATAAGTAATTTAATATCCAAAAATGATGCCCACAGGGGCTGCTGACATATGGAAGGCACTTTTTTCCCTAAAATAAATGTTGTGCTATCTTAGTGAACTTCTGTTTTTAATCATCTTTCTATCCCTTTCTTTTCTGGCAGGTTGTTATTGGATACTTCAAATCAACATTTGTCAATCCCCTTCAAACTCCTATGAAGGTAAGATGGTGGGAGACAATATAAGTTACATACCGGAAAGCATTAATATGAATAGGACTAGACATAAAGAACTTGTTGGAGTGGAATGAGGGAGGGCAAAATCAGTTTAAAAGGCTGGGGTCCCTATAATTAGACAGGGAACAACTGAATTCAGAAGAAACTGTAAAGCTGAAATGTGGGATGTACCCTTGAATACAAAGTAGAATATATCTAGGTTCTCTTCCTTGTGAAACATCTTCAAATATTTAAATCAAGTTATCATGGCATTATGAAGTCTTTAATTTTCATGGTTAAGAATGTTCAGTTCATTCAACCTACAACCAAACACAGCAAGAAATAGGGCACATTATGCATGGAGGAATAGAAAGCATTTTTTTTTATAGGATCATCGATTTAGAACTAGAAGAGACATTAGAAAGTCATTTGCTCCTATCCTCCTGTGTATGAGAGTAACTCTCTCAAGTATACACAGGTTGTAAGTAACAGAACCAGGATATGAACTCAGGCCATTTGACTCCAAATCTAACACCATTTTTTAACAACACTTCTTCCAATGATGAGTGACACTATCTTTCATGATGCATGCACTTTACTTATAGTAGAATACTGAAGCAATGTACTTTTTATTTTTCAATGACAGTGGGTATCTAGTCATTCCCCTTGTTTGCTCAGCTGCATCTGCAAAACAAGGAATATGACCATTTATTAAGTATCTGCAATGTAGAAGGCACTGGAGAAACAAAAGTGAAAAAAAAATGGAATCCTTGCCCTCAAAAAGCTTTCAATATATTAAGAATTGTCAAAATACTTGACTAAAGCCATACTTTCTTGCTCTAATTTGTTGTTCATAATCTTCAAACTGGAAAACCAGTTATCTAAAGTTTCAGATTTGTGAATAATGTAAGGTAATTTAAAGAAGAAGAGAATCAAAGCTTGCAGGGCTCTGATATGAGTCAAGTATGTGACCTTTTGTACAGGGACTTTCTGGACTATGTCTTAGCTGCTCAGATTTCTTAGTCCTTGACTATATTCTTGGTAAGTAAATGTGCCAGATATTTGAATTTTCAACTGGAATGGTAATACTGTTGTCGTAGAAATTGTTGTCACGGCATCATAATGATGAATATAATATCATTTCAAGCATTTCTTTCCCAAATCCCTTTAATTTGTAGTGCCCTCCCTCCCAAACTACCTATTACTTAATTGTGTGTGTGAAGGGGTGTTGGTAACTCTATATGTATGGTGAACCTACAACTGTATAGCTAGGGATTACCCGTGTGAGGGCTTTCTCCCACGTCAGCGCATCATTGTATGGTTTAAAGTGAGGCAGAATAGACATCTCTAGCCTCTTCACCTCCCACTCTTCTCTAAAAGAGACATTAATTCCTGCCATGTTTGGAAGCTGAAAGTAAGGCCAGAGGCTACTGTTCTCATCAAAGAAAGGATGTGTCTAGACAGTCTTTTATAGATATAGTTATAGATATAGATATATAGATATATCTATGCATGGATAGATACAAACATGTAGATATGTGTGTATGTATATATATATATGTGTGTGTGTGTGTGTGTGTGTATGTGTGTACATATGTGTATGTATGTATGTGTATGTATATCTGCTCACTTAAGTGTTATTAGTCTAAGTGATGAGATATTCAAGTTCAATCTAATTTCTGATCTCTGTTTAACTATTAGGGGTAAATAAGACTTCAAGGTTTATATCCAAGGCTTTCCTACCAAGTGCCAGTCCCCTAATATACAAATATAGCCAGTAGCCGAGAATCCAATGTATCAAAATCATAGCAAAACAGAAATCAGAGAAAGTATACATCTGAGAATACATGCCAGATAATACAGAGTGAAGGAACCCTTCCGCTGTCAATAAGATTATTCAGCTTAACCAAGAGAGGGAGAGTTCTAGATCTCACCCAAGGGGAAGTTCTAAAAGAGCAGATCCAAGTTATTGTGTTCTTAGTTGCTTGTATTTATTTCAAGAGTTTTTCTTTTCTGTGATAACCTTGTCCCAGTTTCCTTATTATTTTGGAGAAATGAGATGTTTCAGCTAGAGAATAATACTGCAACGACTAGTACAATGCCTATCACATAGTAGGAACTCAATAAACACTTGTTTGAATCATTACAATTGCAAGAGATTCCCTAGCAGTCTAATTAAATCGGAATGATTTTTGTTAAGCAATCATCTGTAACTAGCTCATTAAATTAGCTTGAAAAATATTACGTGATTCTCTCCATCTTTGCATTTGCTCACTTTGAATAAAGTATGGGCAGTTTCAGGAGCTCCTTTATTTGTCACTTAAAAATTGCATATTTCCTTCTTTAATCTCTTTCCCATAAATCAAGCTCATAGACCTCTTACTCATATAACTCATCTTTTCTAACTTCCCAACTAAGAAAAACAAGAAAGAAGAGAAATAATTGGTTCCCTACAGAAGACAGGCGGACACAACAAATATAATGTATCTTCTTCACAGTTTCTTGGGTTTGAGGATCAGAGAAGCAGGCATTATTAAAGATGTGCTTCAGGAGAATTGCAAGATTGTTGTTTTGTTTTTGAGCACATTTGATATTCCCATTTTTAGAAGAGCTTCAATGACTACAAAACTAATGGCAGATATCAAAAGAAGAATGAAAAATGATGGCAGTTTGGGATAGTAAAAGGAATATATTACTACACACACACACAAATGTATATGTATACACCAGGGGTGGGGAACCTGCAGCCTTGCAGCCTCATGTGGCCCCACAGGTCCTCAAGTGAGACCCTTTGAATCCGAACTGAATCCACTACTGGTATACATACACACATATTCTAATTAGAATGTGAACTCTGTGAGAGCAGAGTTGGTCTGGCTTTTTTTTTTTATTGTATTATTAGCATTTAGCTCTGTTTTTGTCACATTACAAGTTGGATGGTAGTAGAAGGAAGAAATGAGAGAGGTTAGGGAGGCAGGACTATGCATGATTTTCAAAGTGGAGGGTCTTAGATACTTTCATTAGGCAGTGATTTAATGAAATTCAAAAGAAACTGGTACCAAACCAGTGAGATCTCCGCCCTCTAGTGCAAAGCAGAAAAAATTTGAGAACCTCTGCCATATAACAGACTTTAAAGTTTGTGAATACAGTTATCATGGACTCTCTAAACTGCTTTGCCAGTTAGATATAGAAAGCATTAATGTATTCTTTTTCATTCTTTCATTTTATTTGAATGTTTATTAAAAGTTGACTGTTACATGTGCTATATGTTATGTAAGGTTAATGTACTATAGATGGTATATGTAATATGTGTGCTACATAACATGAATGCATTAGTGATATGAAGGACAGGTAAGAAGCATTTAATAAGTGTCTACATGCTAAAGGCTTTATAAATGTCTCATTGTAGCCTCATAAAAACCTGTGAGGTAGGTGCTATTAATATCTCTATCATATAGATATGAGGCATGGAGAGGTTAAGTGACTTGCCCATGATTACAAAGCCAGTCAACACTGGAGGTTGGAATTGAATTCAGGTCTCCCTGATCCTAGTCCCAGAACTGTACACTGTACCTCCTAACTACCAATTTTCAAATAAAGTATTTTATAAGAAAACAAAAATGAAAGATTTCATCAGGAAAATGTATGATTGAAATTAAGGAGGAAATAACCAGGTTCAAAGTGAGGGATAACAGGTGGACTGCATAAATGCTCTACCGGTATTATCAAGGTATCAGGAGAAAACTGCAAAGGATATGTTGGAATGAACTTTGAGAGGACAGAGAAAATATATGTACAAGCTATGCAGGCATAAATGGATTGTGGCGTTCATCTCTTGAAGAAACATCCAAATCAATAGATCACAGAACCACTTGAGAACTAAAAGTTTAACATCAATTTGGTACCTTTTTTCTGAGTTTCCTCTTTAAAGAATTTCTGTTTTTGCCTTGTAGATCTTATTCCTCCTGTACTGGTCGGTTACATACCACTCTTTGAAGAATCAACTCTGTGGGAGATAGAGAGTATAAAAGTATAGCTTCATGGTAGGAATTTCAGTTTATTGCTAATGGTTCAGTTTATTACTAATCTCTGCCCTCTCATATTCTTTTCCTCTCATTCTGCATGAAATCTTTTTTTTTTTCTCTGGACCCATGCCTTCTGGAATGGTTGAAAGAATAAAATTCAACTTTTTTAGAATTCCATCCAGTCTTGAAGGTTGGAATATTACTCTTCTGAAATTCAGTTTCCTTCAGTAAATACATTGTCCATTTAGGCACAATACTCACTCAGAGGTAGTAGGCTCTATAAATCACCACAGATTATACCCATTGTTTTCTTCCCACATGGAATTATCCAGTTTCTGGCTCCCTAATTGGAGAGTTCCCTTCATGAAACTGAGTCATCTCCTTTCTTTCCTGTTGTTTCAATACCTCCATTTACCAGCTTACCCCTTCTTCCACATGCACATGCATTGTCAAGTGATTACAGTCATAATGTTCCCTTTATCTTTGAACATTGACTTGATAAGGGTATATACACTTTTATTTTCTTCTTCCACCTCTCTCTTTTATATACCTTCCAATTATGCAGTCGAATGCAATGTCTACCCCAAAGAATTAAAACAAAACACTTAAAGTATTATGAGTTTTATTCCTTGCATTTTCAGTCTATCTCTCCACCATCAGTTCTACATAAGTTCTGCTTTCACCAATAACCTTTCATGTATGAAAAAAAGAGGATCTTTTAATGGTCTCTCTTTAATTTGTTATCATTTTAACTGTGTCAATAGCTTTCTCTTTTTAGTTTATTTGTCTGTTTTGATTGATAGATATGCTTATCTTTTTTGTGTAATTTTTATTTTTTAAACAGTATTTTATTTTTCCCTAATTAAATGTCAAGAAAAAATTTTGCACTCAACTTTACAAGATTTTGAGTTCCAAATTTTTCTCCCCCCTTTCTTCCTTTCCCTTTTTCTTAAAAAGATACCTAATTATATATGCTTTATACATGTGCTATCATGTAAAAATATTTCCGTATTCCTTTAGTCACAGTTGTGAAAGAAAAGCAAATAGCTAAGAATAAATTAAACGGAAAAAAAACCACACTTCATTCTGCATTCAGAGTCTATAAGTTCTTTATCTGGATATGCATAGCATTTTTCTTCATAAGTCTTTTGTCTTAGATCATTGTGTTACTGAGAAGAGTTGAATCACCCATAGTTGATCACACAATGTTTCTGATATTGTGTACAATGTTTTCCTGGTTCTGCATATTTCACTTTGCATTAGTTCATACAAGTCTTTTCAGGTTTTTCTGAAATTGCCTATTCATCCTTTCTTATTGCACAATAGTGTTCCATTACATGCATATACCACAGCTTCTTTAACCATTCCCCAATTGATAGGTTTCTCCTCAATTTCCAATATTTAGCTACCACAAAAAGGTTGCCTCTAAACATTTATGCACATGTAGGTCCTTTTCCCTTTTTTAAGATCTCTGTGGGATACAGACCTAGTAGTGATATTGCTAGATCAAAAAGTATGCATAATCTGATTGCCCTTTGAGCATAGTTCCAAATTACTCTCCAGAATGGCTGGATCAGTTCACAACTTCTCACCAACAGTGCATTAGTGTCTCAGTGTTCCCATATCTTCTCCAGCATTTATCATTTTCCTTTTTCTGTCATATTATCCAATCTGATAGGTGTGATGTGGTGCTTCAAAGTTGTTTTAATTTGCATTTCTCTAATCAAAAGTGATTTAGAGCATTTCTTCATATGCATATAGATATCGTTGATTTCTTCAACTGAAAACTGCCTGTTCGTATCTTTTGCCCATTTGTAAACTGGGGAATGGCTTGTATTCTTGTAAATCTGACTTAGTTCTCTGTATTTTAGAAATGAGGCCTTTATCAGAGACACTTGTAAAGATTTTTTTCACACCTTTCTGCTTTGCTTCTAATCTGGGTTGTATTGGTTTTGTTTGAACAAAAGTTTGGGTTTTTTTTGTTAATTTAATGTAATCAAAATTATCTATTTTACATTTTAATGTCCTCTGTCTCTTGTTTGATCAATGAATTATTTACCTTACCTCCTTAGTTTCTTTCTTGTTTTGTTTTATTTTGTTTTGTTTTGGGATTTATTGAGTTCTGAGAGGGGACAGTTGAGGTCCCCCACTAGTATAGTTTTGTTATCTGTATCTTCCTGTAACTCACTTAACTTCTCCTTTACAAATACCATATATGTTTAATATTGGTACTATTTCACTATTTCATTATCTATGGCACCTTTTAGCAAGATGTAGTTTCCTTCTTTATCTCTTTTAACTAGGTCTTTTTTTTTTCCCTTTCACTTTGTCTGAGACCAGGATTGCTATGCTGGCTTCTTTTTTTTAACTTCAGCTGAAGCAAAATAGATTCTGCTCTAACCCTTTACTTTTCCTCTGTGTGTCTCTCTCTGCTTCAAGTATGTTTCTTCTAAACAATACATTGTAGGATTATGGTTTTTGATCCATTCTGCTATACACTCCACTTTATGAAAGAGTTTATCCTATTCACATTACAGTTATGAATAGTACCTGTGTATTTCTCTCCATCCTATTCTTTCTCCTGTCTGTCCTCTCTCATTTTTTGCCTTTCCCCTCCTCACCAGTGTTTTGCTTCTGTCTACTAGCTCCCCCATCTGCCCTCCCTATGAGTCCCCACCCCCACCCTTTACTTGATGTCCTCCCCTCCTACTTCCCTGTTTGGCAAGTCAGATTTCTATATTTAAATGATTATGTATATTATTCTCTCTTTGAAAAAATACTGACGAGAGTAAGGTTCAAGCAATGTTCATCACCCACTCTCCTTTCTTTATCTCCACTATAATAAGTCTTTCATGCCTCTTCGTGTGAAATAATTTACCCCATTCTGCCTCTCCATTCCTTCTGCACCCATTGTACTCTTTTTTCTCATTCTTTATATTTTTATGTTATTCCCTCAAATTCCCCTTATACTTGTACCTTCTGTCTGTGTATATTCTTTCTAGCTGTACTATTAGTGATACAATTTTTTAAGAGTTACAAATATCAGGACAGAGCCAAGATTGTGAAGCAAAAGCAGTGACTTGCTTGAGCTCTCCTCCAAACCCCTAAATACCTGTAAAAAATGGTTCTAAACAAATTCTAGAGCAGTAGAACCCACAAAAAGACAGAGTGAAAAAATTTCCAACCCAAGACAACCTGGATGGTTGATTGCAAAAGTCTATTGCGCCAGGCTGGTAGAGGAGCACAGTTAAGCATGGACCATGTAGGCTGTGTAGGCAAAGACCAGTCCTCAGTGAACCTGGAACAGTCCTCAGAGGATAGATTCAGGGGGAGCTGTGGTGGTTTCCAGACCTCTTAACCCACAAACACCAAAGACAACTTAAAAGGTCAGTAGGAAAGTTCTATCTGAGGGCAGTGAGAGAGGAGGTTGGTCTAGCCCCAAAACAGTCCCAGGGCTGCAGCTGCTTCTGGAGATCTCAGCCCACAGAATGAGGGGGAATCGGGTGGCTGATTAGAGGGGCACTGCAGAGATGTTTTTGCTGGTGCTGAGGCAGGATTCTCTTTGCCTATGCTTGGATCTGGTCTTCTGAGTGACAGTCCTGGGGAGAGGAGGAGCACAGGCATGGTGGACCTTATGGCCACTGTGGAGAGAAAATCCTCTGTTCCAAGGCAGAAAAGAGTGCTTCTGATCACTCATAAACCAGAGTCCAGGCCAGGAAAGGAGTACACACCTTGCCCTTGATCATACCACCTTGGAAGAGCTGAAAATTTACAGGTCCCTAGTAGTATCTCTGAAAACAGCTGCACAAAACCCCTGAAGCTTGAGACAGTACATTCTCCACACTGGAAGCAGACTCCTACCTTAACAAAGAGTACAACTCAGGTAATTGGCTTGGATCATGAACAAACAGTGCAAAAAAAAAAAACCTAAGAACATAGAATATGGGAAGATAACACCTGTAATTCTTTTTTTTCTCTTTCTTTTTAAAAAAAATATTCATTTTATTTTTACTTTGCAACATTCACTTCCACAAGATTTTGAGTTGCAAACTTTCTCCTCATCTCAACCTTCCCCTACCTCTTCCTCTAATCTGCCCTCTCTTCTATCACCCCCTTCCTTCTCTTATCCCCTTTCCCTTCTATTTTCCTGTAGGGCAGGATAAATTTCTATACCCCTTTGCCTGTATATCTTATTTCCCAGTTGCATGTGTAGACAATTTTTAACAACCATTTTTAAAGCTTTGGGTTACAAATTTTCTCCCTTCCTCCTTCCTCACCCACCTTCATTGAAGAGGCAAGAAATTTGATACATGTTATACATGTGTAGTCATATAAAACACATCCATAGTAGTCATGTTATAAAAAAAAAACCTATATTTCCCTTCTTGGTTGTAGTCCTAGCTCCTTTGGCCTCTGGAATATTGTGTGCCCTGCCCTTTGATCCTTTAATGTTGTAGCTGCCAAATCCTGTGTAATCCTAACTGTGACTCCTCAATATTTGAATCGTCTCTTTCTGGTCACTTGTAGTATTTTTTCATAGACCTGACAGTTCTGAAATTTGGCTTTTTTTTTTCTTTTGGGATCTCTTTCCAGAGGTGATCAGTGGATTCTTTCTGTGCCAATTTTGCATTTTGGTTCATTGGGGCAGTTTTTCTTGATAATTTCTTAAAAGATGCTGTCCAAGTCCTTTCGATTATGACTTTCAGGTAGTCCAATGATTCTGATATTGTCTTTCCTGAACAATTTTCCAGGTTAATTTTTTTTTCCCCACGAAGTTTTTTTTTTTTATAATTTCTTCCATTGTTTTCATTCTTTTGATTTTGTTTACTTGATTCTTGATGTCTCATAGAATCATTACCTTCCACTTGCACAATTCTCACTTGTAAAGTGTTGTTTTCCTCAATTAGCTTTTGTACTTCCTTTTCCATTAGGCCAATTGTGCTCTTTAAGGAGTCATTTTCTTCACTAGATTTTTGTAACTCCATTTCCATTTGGCCAATTCTGCTTTTCAAGCAATTTTCCAAGCTGTTTACACTTTTTTCATATTTCTCTTACATTACTCTCTTTTCTTTTTCAGTTTTTCTTCTTCTATGATTTTTAATCTCCTTTTTGAACCCCTTCATGAATTCTTTCTGTCATTAGACCACTTCCCTTTTTTCACTAGGATTTTGCCCATAGGTGTCTTAACATTGTCGTGGTCTTCTAACTTTGTGTCTTGGTCTTCCCTATCACCATAATGATTTTCTATGGTCAGATTCTTCTTTTTTGTCATTGTTGTTGATTTTTGCTCATCCTTGTAAAAAAAAAATAATAAATTTTTTTTGGCCTTTGTCCTTTCAAATTTGAGCTCTGCTTATTGTGCCACTGCCTCCAGGCCCTGGCTGTTTACTGATGTTGCTCTGAAGTTCCTATGGGACCCTTGTGTCTGGTGTTGTGCTGAGGGGATGAGAAGTATGTGGCTTGTACTACTGGAGACTACAGGACTCTGGCAGCTTGCCTGGTGCTGAGATGGGGTCTTAGTGGTAATGTCTGACCTGTGCTGTGGCCCAGTGGTGTGTATCTGCATTTCCTTGGGGCTACATTTAATCAGGTGGAGGTCTGGCCATTGGAGGATGTCTGTTTGCCTTGGGCTGTGCTGAAGCATGTGGAGGTCTGAACTACTTTCTTGTCATGCATGGGAATGTCTATTTGCCTGGGCTTTGCTGAGTCATGTAGTAGTTTTTACAGCTAGAGTCCACTGGTTCCCCTGGCAATGTGGGGGGGTCCGCAGTGATTACATTTCCTTACTTCACCACACTGGGTCTCAGGATCTTCTGCTGGTCTGCTGAGGTGGGGCTTGTTGTTGGCTTAGATGCTTCCTGTCCTGGTATGTGTTCTCCTTTTACCTGTGTGAGACAGACCTTTCTTGCCAATCTTACAAGTTTCTTAGACTAAAAGATTGTTTTATCCTGTATTTTTTCTTCTTCTGCTATTTCAGAATTTGTTTTAGCACAATATTACATGGTTATTTGGATGTGAATATGGGAGAGTTACAGCAATTTAGTGCTTACTCCAACATCTTGGCTCCTAGAAGTTGCTTATTTTTCTTGTGTTTATCTCCTCTGAGAAGTTTGTATGGCAAATAATCTGATAAAACATTTTTGTAGGGTTACTTCAAATGGCTTTCTTTCATTAAATATGCATGACAACCTGTTTGTCTCATTTCCCTCAACTGTAAAATGGAGATAATAATAACATCTACCTTGTAGTGTTGTTGCACAGATAAATTAATATTTATAAAGCACATAACAGAGTGTGTGGCACAAAGTAGGCACCATATGAATGCCTACTCTCTCTTGTCCTCTCCCTTTTTCATATTGATGATTAGGCAAAAGTGTGGCTCAGATTTGGAGAGTACATAACATGAGGTTACATCTTAATTTTTTTTGTCTTCAGGAAAAAAAATGTGATTCTTCACCGCAATTTTTGGTGGATGCAAAATAGTTTCATGTTATTTGTTTTTCCTTTCCTTTATATTTAAAGTCTTTTTGCCAGTTGAATATAGACTTTGTTGTTTGTCATGAGAAATGTTAAATTTAATCACTATTTGTTTTATAATTTGCACAGTCCTCCCTCATTTGAATACAATTTACCAATTCACTCGCATGTAATGGTGTCATCTTCCTGATGACATGATCGTCTTCGAAGGAAGGACAAACAGCATGTTTGTGAGTAGAAAAGGAAAAGCCCACTGGAGACCAAAATGTGGTGATATGGCCTTCCTTCCTTCCTTTCTTCCTTCCTTCCCCCCTGACTCTCTCTCTGTGTCTCTCTCTCTCTTTTTCTCTTTCTCTCTCTTCTTTACCTACTCTGTCCACATATGGTATATCACCCTTACTTGCAGGTGCTTTTCCCAAAGGGAATGTAATTTTTAATCTCTCAAATGTTTTCCCCCTTTTCTCTTCAAGACCAGCCTTAACCCCAAACCACTCTGGCTTTCCAAATCACTCTTCCTCTCACTGATAGGCCAATAAAAGTTCCCCCAAGCCAAGTCCTACTTGGTCTTTGTTTGAGCCCAGATTGGCTCAGAATGAATGCAAATAGTGATTGTTTCTATTTTAGCCAGAAACCCTAAGGGCTCTTCCCCTCAAAGATTTATTTTTTTTTAAAGAGACCATTCTTTGCCTAATTTCTTGGAAAGCCTTAATCACTAAATTGGCTTCACCTCAGTCAAACTGAGACCTGCTAAAGACCTTAGCTTGAAAAGGCCAAGGTACTCCCACTGCATCCTGGGTTATCTCCAGTTGTCCTGATTTGTATCTGGCTACTGGACCCAGATGGCTTTGGAAGTGAAAGAGGCTGGTGACTTTGCACAATCCTCCCTCACTTAAATCCAATTCACTTGCATATCATGACATTAACTTCCTGATGTCATGTTCCTCTTCAAGAATGAAGGACAAACAACAAAATTATTCACTATCTATTTTGTAATTTGCAATGCAATTTTTTAATGAGATGCTCTGTGGATTATTTTGGATCACTTTGCTACCTTGAGTTAACCTAGTTATCATCATCATCAAAATAATCATCATCATTTCACTCATTCCCTCTCACCTTCCCCCACTTCCCCTCCACTGTAAAAGCTTTATCTTGTCTGTTTTATGTGAGATAATTTACCCCATTCTACCTCTCCCTTTCTCCTTCTCCCAGTATAATCCTCTCTCACCACTTAAATTTAGGATGTTGTTCAAGCTTTATAATTTGTCATGTCCTTCTAGCAGACCTATAATCCTTAAGCTGTATCCATATTCTCTCATCAATAACAATATGACTTGCTTGTATAAAGATTATGAATTCTTTTAATGTTTGACTTTTTTCTTCTTTTCTTCCATATTATCTTTTGTTTCTATGTATTTGAAATCCCAATCACTTGCTCTCCTTTTTTTTTGTCTTTTTAAAAAAATATATTTATTTTATTTTGAACTTAAGAAATAAAACGAGCATTTTCATAACATAAAATAGGGAAAAAAAAATAAGTGTTATTTGTCTTAATGGCCATAATAGTTAGGCAGCTACGAAACACAGTGGCTAGAGGGCTAGACCTGGAAATAGGAAATCCTGTGCTCAAATTCTGCCTCAGACACTCAATAACTGTATGATTCTGCAGGAGTCACTTAACTTCTCTCAGCCTCAGTTTCCTCATTTGTAGAATGGGAATAACACCATCTACTTCACAGAGTTGTAGTGAGGGTCCAATGAGATGATGTATATAAATTACTTTGTGAATGTTAAAGCACTGCACAGCATGTCCCAAAGGTCTTAGTGAAGTTTTAAGCTTTGATAGCTTATCGAAGTCATTTTATAATCCCAGAGACAAGTCTCTTTTCCAAGATAAATATTTCCTAATCTGCCCTTCCTTCTTCCCACCCCACCCTCTTCTCTTATGTCCTTCCTCTTCTATTTTCCTGTAGGGCAGGATAGATTTCTATGCCTTATTTCCCTGTTACATATGAAAACAATTATTAACATTTGTTTTTAGAACTTTGGGTCCAAATTTTCTGCCTTCCTCCCTACCCACCCTCCCTCATTGAGAAGGCAAGCAGGTTATACTTATGTAGTGATGCAAAACACTTTTATAGTATTCATGTTATGAAAGACTAACAATATTTCCCTTCATTCTATCCCAGCCCCTGTTTACTCTGTTCTCTCTTTTGACCCTGTCCCTCTTCAGAAATGTTTGCTTCTGATTACCTCCTCCCCCAATCTGTCCTTCCTTCTATCATCACCCCCTTCTCTTATCCCCTTCTCCCCCTATTTTCCCATAGGGTAAGATAGCTTTCCATATCAAATTGCATGTGTATGTTATTCCCTCCTTAAGCCAAATCCAATGAGAATAAAATTCACTCATTCCCTCTCACCTTCCCCCACTTCCCCTCCAGTGCAAAAGCTTTATCTTGTCTGTTTTACGTGAGATAATTTACCTCATTCTACCTCTCCCTTTCTCCTTCTCCCAGTATAATCCTCTCTCACCACTTAAATTTATTTTTAGATATCACCCATTCATACTCACCCTGTGTCCTCCATCAATCTATCTATACATATATTTTTTCCCTCCAACTACATTAATATTGACAAGTGTCTCATGAGTTACAAATATCATCTTTCCATGTAGGAAGGTAAACAGTTCAACCTTAATAAGTTCCTCATGATTTCTCTTTCCTGTTTACCTCTTCATGCTTCTCTTTAGTCCTGTATTTGAAAGTCAAATTTTCTATTCACCTCTGGTCTTTTCATCAAGAATGCTTGAAAGTCTTCTATTTCATTGAATTTCCATTTTTCCCTCGAAGTATTATACTCAGTTTTTTTGGGTAGGTGATTCTTGGTTGTAATCCTACCTCCTTTGACTTCCAGAATATCATATTCCAAACCGTCTGGTGTCTTAATGTAGAAGCTGCTAAATCTTGTGTTATACTAATTGTGTGTCCACAATACTTGATTTTTTTTTCTTTCTGGCTGCTTGCAATAATTTCTCCTTGACCTGGAAACTGTGGATTTGTCTACAATAATCCCAGGAGTTTTCCTTTGGGGATCTCTTTCAGCAGGGGATCGGTGCATTCTTTCCACCAATGGTGATTTCTACCATGCTAGTGCTCTTTCTCTCCCCACGACTGCCACCCAGAACTGACCCAGATCCAAGTACAGGCAAAGCAAAAGCATTCTAGCTCAGCACCAGCAAAGATATCCCTGCAATCCCCCTCTGATCAGCCACTCAATCCACCTGTGGTCTGTGGGCAGAGAGCTCCGGAAGCACACTCTGCTGCTGTGAGCACCACCCTGGTGTTATGGTATGGCCAGGTCTGGATAGCACTCTTCTATTACCCAGGTCCGACAGACCTTTCTCAGCGACCTTCTAAGTTGTCTTTGGCCTTTGTGGGCTGAGAAGTCTGGAAACTGCCACAGCTTCCCATGATTCAGTCCCCTGAGGCCTGCTCCAGTTTTGCTGAGGCCTGGTCTTTGCCTGCGTGGCCCACTCTGAACTGCGCTTCTCTCCCAGCCTAGCAAAACACTCCTTTCCCATCAACCATCCATGTTGACTTGGGCTAGAAATGTGTTTACCTCTGTCTTTTTGTGGGTTCTGCTGCTCTAGAATTTGTTTAGAGCCAGTTTTTACAGGTTTTGGAGGAGTTTGGGGGAGAGCTCCAGCAAGTCACTGCTTTTACTCCATTGCCTTGGCTTTGCCTCTCCATAATTCTTGTTTTGCAGGGGTTTGAGAGATTATAAGAATTGGAGAAAATACCTAGTCATCCATCTTGTTGGCCAAATGACAAAATCACCAATGAGTTTTCTTGATTGAAAATTTGGTAAGTACAAACACTACTCCACTAAATATAGACAGTAACAGATCATATCATGCATCATATTCCATCCAATACTTCATCCACACCTCCTTGAACCTCCTAATATGGCCACAGAGTAATGAAACAAACAATACCATAGCTTCTGTATCTGTGATCCTTCAAATATACTATCTTTATGTCTATCCATACCAAATTTCTTCCTCTGGCCTTACTTATGCCCCGCCCCAGAAAAAAAAAATAAAGAGACTCAAGTTTGAGCCATTATAAACAAAAAAGAATCCCAGCTGGGGAAATGACAGATGGAGCAGTTAAGAATGCAGCAAGTTTTTAGCAAGAAGACACTAGCAGGAACTGTCATCAGATAAGACCAGCTATTGTGAGGCTGCTGATTAGAGCAAAAGCATAACTGTGGACAGGCTGAAGACAAACCTGTGATCGTTCCAAATGAAGGAAAGCTGAAGTTTTCTTCAGAAACATGAACTTGAAAAAGGTGACTGTAGTTGTTTTCTCCTGCCTTATTAGTTTGATGAGAAGAAAGAGAAATGGGCACAAAAAGGTTCTTCATAAGATTTTCTGTAAAAAGAAATGTGCATCTGATTCAGTGACCAGCAGCCTATTCAGTGCAGAACTGGCCCCAGGCTTAGCTTCACTGATCAGAGAGCTAAGCTGAGGAGCTTGGCAGTTCTGTGTCTTATAAAGCAGCTTTTCATAACATTACTGTAATATAATCCAAGTTTCTTTTTAAGGATAATTGTGGGTCAAAATAGCTTGTCACTGTATCATAATTTTGAGAGTAAAAGACCAGATTTTTTTCATCAGGAGAGTGGAGAAGATCAGAATGGGAACAGTCAGCAGAGAGCAACTTGTTAAGGTAAAGATTGTTCAAGAAGAGGTCAACAACATCAGCTCCTGTACTCCAGAATTATAAGTGACTCGAGTATATATGTCATCCTTACTTATGTGTCTCTCTGCATATTGTTGTTCATTTGTTCAATCTTGAACAACTTTTTATGACCCTTTGGACCACAGCATGCCAATACTGACCATTGGTTTTCTTGGTAAAGATACTGGAGTGGTTTTCAATTTCCTTCTCTAGTGGAATAAGGCAAACAGAGGTTAAATGACTTGACCAGGGTCACATAGCTATTAACTATACAAGATCACATTTGAACTCAGGTCTTCCTAATTCCAAACCAGACACTGTATTCACTAAGCTATCTAGTTGTCTCCAAGGAACACAGATGGAATGACTTGACCAGGTCATACAGTTGGTAAATGTCTGATGTCAGATTTGTACTCATGTTTCCTGACTCCAGACCTAGTGCTATATCCTTTGAGGCATCTAAGCTGCCTCTTACTTTCTGCTAGGATTCTATACTTTTCCATTTCCCAACAAAGATTATTCTGTGCATTTTTGTAGAATAGGTTAACACAGGTTTATGTGTATATTTCATTGTTTGTTATTTCATTTATTTTCATTCCTCCCTTATTGTTAAATATACGTGTGTGCGTGTGTATACATACATATATATATGTATGTTTGTATATATATACACGTATGTTCGTATATATACACACACACACACACACACACACACACACACACACACACATATATAGTTTAAGAGTAAATCATAGTATTAATTTTCTGGAAATAGGAGTATATCCAATCCCCCAAACAGGATGAGCCCTTGAACCCTAAGAAAGTAATTTGTAGCCATTGGTCATTATCCTTCTTTGGGAACACCCAAACCTATCAATATGAAGACAGGTTTAGATGAGTGAGCCAGCATAGAGCATTAGTGGGTATTACATCCTTATGTAAATGTATATTCTGTGGGAATGCATTTCACATTCCTAAGTTGAGTGTTACTAGTAGATAACATAAGTATTTCATGAATCAAAAAAAGCACATAATCTGAGTGTTAGAAGGAACTTCATGCTTCATCTACTAAAACCTAGGTGAGACTCTTCCGTATAATATCATCTGACAAGCATTCATTCTGACTTTGCCTGAAGAATTCTAGTTACATTAAAAATGGGAAGACACTTCCCCAGTGCACTTGTTTATGTTTTGAGATAGTTCTAACTGAAAAGAACTCTTTTCCCCCACTTTGTGGTAGATACTATGTGTGTTTTAATCTGGGAACTTGCATTAAAGAGGGATAGCCTAAATGTCATACCTGTGCTTATTGAAGGTGTTTTGAATCTACATCTTCCACCACAACCAGAACTTATTCCTGCTTTTCTTTATGTTCTACCTTTTTGTTCATCTTTCCCCTTTTTTCCCCTTTACAACTAACATCACCTAGAATTTATTTACTCAACATTTTCTCTACCAACAGAGCAATAGGCTATCCCTCTAAGAAGACAGTAACATTTCTACCCATAAGAGGCTTAGTTTGGGGGAAAATTGGGCAAGAGAATGCTATTGGATTTTCAGTAATTGAGGGGAACACCAACCTAACAGGTTTCTATGGTGACTATTGAATTTTTTACTACTTGCAGGGAATGTCAAGGTGATTGGTTACCATGGCAACTGCTAAGCTTTAACTGGCTAAAGGAAGCTCCCTTTCCCCCCTGACCTGCTGATTGCAAATGTGAAGAGCCATGACTTCTATATGCTTTTAATATGAAATGAATTCTTGTAATTGTTCATTGCTGAAGTTTGTTTTAATTGGATTTTCTGGTCCAGGAGTGCTTATTGCATTTTAAATTTCATAACTCCATGGTAGGATTAGCCTAATTTAGTCTTGGTCTATCATCTACCCATTGCTCCTGGTTTATCTTTAAGATTCAACCACAATAAGCCTAATCTGTTTTTCACATGGTCACTCTACAAATACTAGCTATTTATGGCTAGCCCCGCAAAACTTCCTCAAAGATCAAGCATCTATGGGTGAACCATTCCACTACCTTCAATTCACTTACATATGTCATGATATTGAGATCATTTACTGTCCTAGTTGATCTTTTCTGAATTGCTTCAGTTTACCAAAATCTTCAGATGTTATCTGACTAGGGCAGACCCTAGCAGGATTATTCCTTCATTCTTTTCAGAAATTACTCCCTTCTTAATCAAAGATTAAAATAATATTACTTTCTTTGGTTGCCACATTGAACCATTCACTCATGTTAATCTTGCAGTTTACTAAAGATCCATACTGTTTTTCACATTGGTATTATATAGCCATGCTTCACCAAATGATTATATTTTGAAACTGATTTTAAAACAACATTCATATTTATTTCTCCTTATCAAATGCATCTTAATAAAGTTAGTACAATTTTCTAGACTGTCAAGGTAATTTTGGATCCTGATTCTGTCATCTAGAAAGGTTCTATGCACCTCCCAGCATGATGCCATTTGCTAATCTGACAAATATGCTATCTACGTATTTTTTCAAGTCAGTGGTGAAAATAATCTGCACAAGTTCAAGTAGAGATTCCAGTGGCATTCCAGTAGAAACCTCCATTTTCAGATGATTGATTCATTCAATTGATTTGGGTTCTATCATCCAACCATCTCCCATCAAATGTAGCTGCACTATTATATGGTCCACAACTCTCTGTCTCTTCTAAAATAAAAGTCTGAGATACTGTAAGATATTTCAATGAATCCATGATGTCATTGACTTAGTTACTCTATCCTTTACTGAACCCATGATTCATCCATGATTCTTAATCTCTGCAACTCATTCCTGTTCTTACATAATCTCTTATTTACTCATTTTAATGATATTAAAGTGGGTTTAATTTTGAAAAAAAATCATGCCCTTGAGTACCATTCACTGTTGCAGTGGTTAGAGTGCTGAATTTATAGTGAGAAAATTGAAACCTGCCTCAGACCTTTACTGTGTGTCACTCTGGATAATCTGACCTCTTTCAGTTTCCTTATCTGTAAAGTAAATGTAATTAAATCTACCTCATAAATTTCAAAGAAATGATATAAATAAAACACTTTACAAATGTTAAAATACCATATAAATGCTGGCTATTCTCCTCCTCATCATCTTCATCATCAACATCATTATAATTGTTATTATCTCCTTTTTCACAGCAATATCCAAGCTTGTTGACTAATTTGATTCTGACAGATTTGATATTCTAATTGTGGTGACATTTATGTTACTTAATCTTACATAAACTTTTGTAGGAAATATTGGAAATGAAAGTCAATATCTTTCCCTTTTTCCATTTCCCAATTCTCACTATCAAGGACTAATTTGAATATATAAAATTGAATTAATTTCAATAGTATTCTCATATTAGTCTTTCTTTTAATTTATATGTATATGTATACATGTATATACACACATATCTATATCTATTTAAACTTTGTAATAAATACATAAAGGTTTAACTGAACACAGGCAACTCCTACTGATGTTATTCCCACAGCTTTAACCAGATATTTCCTGTTAATTGAGGGGTGTGTGTGTGTGTGTGTGTGTGTGTGTGTGTGTGTGTTTGAGACAGAGAGACAGAGACAAATAGAGACAGACAGAGAGAATAGAGAGATTCCATGCTAGTCATTTTTAGTGCCTTCTAACTCTTATAGAAGAAAGTATTAAATATAGGATGGCACAAGACTTTGAATAATCTGAAAACTTTGGGCCACCTTCATTTCTGCTCATTTTCCAATATATTTTTAAACAACCTCATATCTTCCCTTGTTCACTTTAAAGTCACAGAATACCAAAACTTTCATTGGCTTTGTTTTCAAGATACTATCAGTTTTGTGGTAGAATTTCTCTATCTCTCAAAGCTCTGTAAGAGGTGATGGTGTAGAAACTTGTTTCAGTTTTAACATAGCTATCTTTTTTCTTGTGCTCATTATGAGTACTGCCAGATGAGGCAATCCAATTAAATTGTATTTCTTGTCTTCTTTGGGTGAATATTGAAACCAAATTTGCTAGCTCCTTTATTTGCCTCTCCAAAGAAAACTGGTGTATAATCTTTCCATTTTGCTGAAAATTCTCCCTTATTTTTTTTTATTTCATTGATCATGAGAATATCAATATTCAGGTGGTATGGTTATTCTACTTTTATGTCAGTTTATTGGTGATTATGCAAATTTCATGTTTAAAGTGCTGTCACTAAGTTAATTTTAATTGATGTTTTGAAAACCCTATAATACTTAGCATCATCTGCCCCATTTTGTTCCATAATCACTATGAAAGCAGAAAGGCATTTTAAAAAACAGCGTGCTCTTTTAAAAGCTGATATTTTTTTTCCACATAAGTTATTATGGTTAATTAATTCACTAACCACTGATGATGTTATTCTATAATTTTAGTGAGTCTGATCCTTGGACAGTAGACATAGATTGACACTGGAATGTATACTGGAAATCTTTCCAACATGCTAAAGCATCAACAAATTATACTCTGCTTTGAGAACTCAGAGTCATATTCATGATATGATGCTGTTATAACCACACACAAAGCAGGCAAACCAAATTAGCTGAAGTATAGAGGCACTACAAGGGAATGATCAAAGGCAAGTGAGTCTGTCATCATCACTTTGACAACCATTTACCCTCAGATCCTTATTGAAACAACCCCCCTGAAACCCAGAGCCTTGAAAATAGCTATGCTTCCACCACAAAGCCCTCAGCAATCATCCTGGGAAGCATTGCCTATGGAGATACAACTTAGCAGCTGATCCTGTAGGCCATACGGTAAAAACTGTCAAAGACCCCAAAAAAGGTCCTTTCTTACCATGAAAGTCCTTGGTGCTGTCCAATGCTTAAACTTCAGAAAGTGGTATCATTTTATTAATGAAAATGACATTAAAGAAGAGGCATTAACTTATGCATTGTACCCTAGGTACCATGAGATTTTTTCCAACTGATTTTCAGCTAAAACACTCCATTTGCACTAACTTCCTCATTAGAATATGAGATAAAGGAATGGCTTACTTTTCCATTTGTCTCTCCAGCATTTAGCTTACTGCATTGTTCATAACAAGAACTTAATAAACACTTCATTTCTTCATTATTCTCTTCATTGCTATAACATTCCAGAAGAATTATGTGGATCCATAAGAAACAAAAAAAGAAAAGAAAAAGGAGGAAGAAAGGGAAGAGGAGAATGAAAGAAAGAAATAGAAAGGGTAATAAAAGGAATAGTACCTGACACAGAGGAGTTTTTTTTTAAGTTAGAAGGGGAAGGAGGTGACCAACATCAATACCAGCAAGTAAATGTGAAATATATGCAAATAAAATATTGAGAAAACTCCTATATGGAGAAAGGTGACTGAGAAGGTAAGGGTAGTTCTCCTGTACAACATAACACCTTTGAAGGAACTTGGGAATTCAGAAAGTTAGGACACATCATTAAAGGTGTAGGTATAGCCTAAAGGAAGGAATAAAAGGGGGAAAATGAAGTGTCATATACAGAGAAAAGAAAGAAGGCCAAATTGATTAAAACTGAGAACTAATGCGCAATAATCCTACACTAGGAAGGTAGGATGCAGCCACATTGTGAAAGACTTTTTTCATTGACAAACAGAAGATTGACTTTTATCCTAGAGGAAATAGGGTAGTGTTGAACAATATGGGCCAATTTAATCTGGGCCTGGTGATTTGAACAGATCAGAGGCAGTTGGGTGTCTTCTTACTTTCTCTTTAGTAATCTTTAGTGATAAGAAACTGAGGATTTTAGAGGATATATAATTGACTTGCCTAGTCATATCACTAGCAAATCCAGGAAGTACTAGGCTGTCAGTGGTATAAAGGATAGATTTAAAAGGTCCATATGGCAGAGACACAGAGATTCTTTAGTCAAGATATGTTCTGATGAAAGAGCTCACTAACTTTCAAGTCAGTGGGAATTGAAATCAAGAGATGAATATGAGACACATTGCAAATGAAGATCAATAGGACTTGGTGACTAATTGGATATCAGGGATGATGGAAAGAGAGAAAATATTTAAACATTTTTTCAACTCTGTCATCATTGATTTTTTTTCATTAAGTTTCTTTATTGACTGAAAGTGTATCTATGTCTATATATAAATATGCAAGTCAATTTTTTACACTCATCTATAATTTTTCTTAGCAATCAAAACAGTTTTTGAGAGTAAGGAAAATCATTTTTTGTTTGGTGGATGTGCATGTGTGTGTGTGTGTGTGTGTGTGTGTGTGTGTGTGTGTGTGTGTGGCTGCAGTTCTCTCCATTGTAAAAAAAATAGGAAGTCAACGGGTTTCACCTGTTTTAGAAATTGTAGTGCCTTAGAGAAAAGGCTTAATAACTAATGAGTGGGTTCTTAAAATTTATCACTGTACTTTCCATAGCCATCAATTTCCTTTACAAAGAGATGTCTTGCTGGGATTTGCCATATCTCTTAATCAGTTCAACCAATTATGTAAAAAGTGACATAGCCAGTAGTACCCAACCACTTAAATCACTTTCATTTCATTTCCCGAAAGGACCTAAGCTGTTGACTGAACATGCTTTACTCAAATTCAATTACCCTGATGGATCTGTGATGTTATTGATGTAGGGCAGGGATTTTTTCTAATGAAGAAGACATAAGACATTCATGCCTGCCCAAAAGTTCTACCAGAGAGGATCCACCCAACATCTGATCTTATGATTTCTCCCAAACACCACATTTAAAGATGCATAACTATGTGTACCTCTTACCTCATCCAGCTCTCAGTTGTGTCTAATTCAAATGCACTTCTCATGTACTACTGCACAATATGTTAATCTGCATTTGTGTCTTATTGTCCTACTAGATTATATAAATAATTGCATTTATTTTCTGCTCAACACTTATCATTTCACCTGATCCTCATAATAGAGTTATCTTGGGAAAAGCACATGTAATACTTCTCCTCATTTATATTTTAATGATGAAGAAATCAAGGCTCAGCATTATTGAGACCCTTGCCCATGGTCATGAAATAAACAAATGTCAGAGGTGCAATTCCTAATCTGTTCTCTCCTGACTATGGGTCTACCATAATTTCCCTTATGCAGTTCTGCCTCTATTAATTCTATGAGTGCAGAAGTAGAGTTTTATCTAAACTTAGTAAGTTCTCCAACATTTAGCTAAATGGTCTGAACAAAGTAGCTGCTTAATAAGTGTTTGTTGAATTTCACTGTATTGTTTTGTAGTGTAGTACACTACTGCATTTTGTTATATAAGTTTTAACCATTGAAACTGAGTTATCCAGCTGGGAACATTGCCTATTTGTTGCCTAGTGATGACAATTATGTGCTGATGGAGCCAAGTAACTAATAGTCACTAACACCCATGGTCAAAATCCTTAAGAAGAAGGCCTGTAGCTTTTTGATTTCATTCTCTTTCAGCCTTTTGAATGTCAGCATTTCCATGTGGAAACAACCCCACTGCAAACATGCCATCAGGTTTCTTGGATTTAATAGACCACGTTTTTTCATCTTTCTATTGTTTTTAATTTTAAATAATATTTTCCCAATTACATGTAAAAATTAACATTATTTTTTTTTAATTTTGAGTTTCACATTCTCCCTCTCCCTCCTTTGTTTCTTCCTTTCCCCTCTCCTTGAGACAGTAAGCAATTTGATATAGGTTATATGTGTGCATAATGAAAGAGATAGAAAGAAAATACATTTTCCCCTAAGACTTTAGGGACATAATATCCATCTATTATATTTGGCATTTGGGGAGTGTGCAGCTGTGGGGATTAGGCCTATAAGTCAATTTGTTTATCAAAATAGCAGATATATAAGCATTTCCTCCTAATACCTTCAAGCCATACTTTTCCCCACATCATGTTGGTCTCTGGGAGAAAAGACTCAAAACTTAGCTCAGTACTTATATAACATTGGTCCTACCAAGTGCATGACAGATGTGAATATCAGTGTCAGGAGAGTTGTTCTACTGAGCTGGATTTACCAATGCCACTCCCAAAGATCTCCCCTTGTTTCTCAAGGTATTGATGCTAGGCTGATTGTAATGTCCCACCTGAATTGTAGCTCCAGTATTCCTGTGACTCATTCTCCCATGATCATTTTAAACTATACTCCCTCTATATAGAATGGAAAAGAATGAAGAAAGAAGCCAAGAAAGCTCTGTTCCTTAGTGCCACGTGGCCTCAGAGGAGAAGGCCCCACAACCCTCCCCCTCAAATCATAGACTCTCATCTGACACCACTCACCACCAGCATGGACAAAGACAGCATGGTGAAGAGAAGACCAAAGCTGAATTAAGCCATTTTAAAGACACTGACAATCCTGGCTACTCAGACCATCAAAATGTTTTCTTCTCAAGTCTGTGGTTCACCATTTGCAATCAGATACAAAATCTGCACAGGTTATCAGTAGTTGTGCCTATGAAATCACCTTACATGCCATCACGTTTCTCCTGGAAGCAAGTTCCCTAGTTTCCTCCACATCAAGAGATGTCATCTGCTTCCCAGCATCTACAATATGGGTGACATAATCTAAGATACTTTGCAATGCATCAGATCCTCATTATATATTTATTTTAGATATGTTTATGAAATGAAGGGTAAGGACGTGCTTCCCCCTACCCCTCCACAAGCTAAACTTATATATTCATTGAATGTAGGATGAAGTTTTGATGCATCAAGAAGGTGCAATACTATATGATTTCTTTATGAGTTGTAAATATGTTTCTGAAAGAATGAAGAAGGAAATAAGCTTGGAAATGTAATGTCTCCTACTGACTCGTCAAGTAACTCCTGGTCCAAACTCCGTGGCTGATAGGAAGGAGGGTGAGTGAGAATCCTGCTTCTAAGGGTCTGTCTTCCATAGACAGTATCCATTTTGCATTCTCTCTCTCCATATTTAAATTTCTGAACTATATCTAGGATTTAGGTATTCAAGATCTCTAAGGGCATGTCTAATTTGTTTGTTTAACCTACCAGTTACAGAAGGGATCACAAAATGTAATATCTTGCTAACACAATAAAACTATATCATGTGACTATATTTTGTTAATCAACGGAGTTGGGTGTTTGTATGGGGCTGAGTAGGGGCCTCTCCCATATACCTATGTATGTATATATTGTCTCTTCAGATAGTATATAAGCCCTTTAAGATTGGGACAGTTTCACTGTTGGCTTTGTATCCCTAGGACTTAATTCATAGTTGGTATTTAATAAATGCTTATTGATTGATTATTACTATATACCCTTAGTAATAACTCAAATTATTTTTCTTCATCTAAACATATATTTCAAAATACCATTTTAATGGTCCTTAACATTTCGTTTTGCAAGCCTTAGCTCAATCTATAGACTGAGCTTTTAAAATATAATTCCTACAGGTTTATTCCATTATTATATTTGTCCTTATCTATATGTTTTGAAGAAGAAGAAGAAGAAGAAGAAGAAGAAGAAGAAGAAGAAGAAGAAGAAGAAGAAGAAAAAGAAAAAGAAGAAGAAGAAGAAGAGGCGAAGAGGTGAAGATGTGAAGAGGAAGAGGGGGAAGAGGGAGGAGGGAAAGGAGTATGGGAGGGGGAGGGAGGGATACAGCATTTTAAAATTTGCAAAATACATGTATTACCTCATTTAGTTATCACAATTACTTTGTGAGATGAGTAATATCATTTTTCCATTAAACCATTTTCTAGATGAGCAAACTGCAGCTGAGAGAGATTAAGTGATGTGCGCATATCACACAGCTGTTAACTGAGGCAGAATTTAATCTCAGATATTCCTGACTTCAAATACAGCAATGTATATTTGACATACTGTGCCACCTAGATTGCCAGTAATCCTGTTTATTAGATATTTTCATAATCTAAACTAATAATGCACATTATGCAACACTATTATTTCTTTAGTTATTTCCCCTTTGTTCAAAATTATCTGTTATTTTATTTCATTTTTCTTGTTGAAAATGAACTTTCATTCCTTTTGATGGATCTCCTTTAGAATGCCTGTTCTCTATTTTATCAATTTCTTCTTTGTACTTTTTGAAATGTCCTTTCCTGAAGTTTATGTTCCACCATGACCCATATATTCTCCCTTGGCTGATACAAACTCTAAAATCTCATTGCCACTTTCTCCCAAGATTTCCATCATGTCTACTTCACAAACTGGTTCTTTCTTGACCACAATTAAATCCAGAACGGCAATTCCTTTCATTGTTTCCTGTACTAATGACAAGGAAAAATGTCAGTAACATATCACTTCTCTTTAAGGGTAATGTCCTTTCATCAATCTTTTATTTCACCAAACTTTGTTTTTTCCCCTGTATCTTGATCCACTTTTTTTCCCTTTTTTTTCAATGCCCCCCTCCAGGTTTATATGTTTTCTATGCATGCATATGCTTTCTTGGTGGATTATATTTCTCCTTGGGCCTTTCTAAAATCTGCATCTTTTAAACAATAACATTTCCATGATCATAGTCCAATTGTTAGTCTCATCTTATCTAGTGCAATGAAATCAATTACATAACATTATTATAACTTTAGTTTAATTACACATTTCAAGTTCATTAGAACTTAACCCTGAGTATGCATATGTATAGATGTGTATGTGTACATACACATCTATACATATCTGCATAGATGTATATATTTATATGTACATATATAGGTTATAAATATTATTCTAGATTCTCTCCCTTTTTTCCTGATAATTAATGGATACCTCCTATATTAATATTCTTTCTGTCAAATTTATTTTCATCGGTGGTTTTGAGTATTAAAAGGGAAAGTGGGGGTAATCATTTTCCACCTTCACGTAAATGAAGGAATTATTTCAATAGAATCCCTGAGAAAGTATCATTTATACTGTGCTGAAATGTGGGAAAATTAGTTCTTTTCAATTTAGCTTTTCATTGTTGGAAAACCCTAATTAAAAAGTTTTTGTGCAGTGTTTAGAAATCTGACACCTTGAATCTTCCAACCACTAGTTCCACTTCTTTTCAGGAGCAACACTAAAAGATATATTTTACCTTTCTCACAATATTTTTTCAGTTATTAGAAGACTGATACTCTGCATCCTGGACTTTTCTGCTCTAGGCTAATCATTCCTCTTTCAATCTACTTGTTCATATGTGATATGTTTTAGTCTTCTTACAATCCTGGTTGCCTATATTTAGACATACTCTATTTTGCTATTGTAACTATGTCCAAAATGAATATACTCTTCCAGATGTGTCTAACTCAGAGTAAATTGGACCTATTCCTTGCAATGCATTGGACAGTATATTACTGTTAAGTAAATATAAACTTATGTTAGTTTTCTTAGTATCTACATCATATAGTTGGCTCTTCTTAAGTTTAGGGTTAATAGAAAACTTCTAACATTTTTCACATATATTTCTACTAAGCCATCTATCCTCCATTTGTGTTTTTGGTATTATTTCTCTAAAAAAAATAACAGAATATGGAAACAAAAAATGTATTGATTGTAGGATTCATAATTTTGTCATTTTAAAATATATTTATTCCCCACACCTAATATAGTGTCTGATATTGTCTCCATTTGTTCCTTTTCTAAGCTCTCCCTTCTGAAAAACAAGCAGTACTCAAACCACAGTCTAGAGTCTGAAGTCAAAACCTCTAAAAATCCCTTTGGAAGACAGTAAGTGAATATGCCCATTTAAATAAGGAGGAGATATTACAGAGGAAAGCAGAGTGAGATCTAGACAGGTACTGGACCTGTGCTTTCATTGATAAAAGGAATTCATGGGTAAGGAAACTTATTTGCTAATGTAGTTTGATACTTTTTTTCTGAAACATTTAGCCTTGAACAATGGAGGACTAAATGGCTTGTCCACTATTACACAAGTATGTGTCAGAAGCAGAATTTGAACCAGTTATAAGTTAGTAATTCTTTCTCTGTGTGTCTACAGATATGTTTGGTTTCAACTCCATGGAAGGAGATGAGCTACTAAGATAAGATGATATCTTCTAATCTCATCACCATTCTGCTAACTTAGGCCTAGGGAATTCAATACCCTTCCTCCTCCCATATCCTCCTTTCCCCTCTGGAGGGATAGATGTAGAGTAGTAAACTTCCAAAGCCTTCCTTTATAGAGGGCAAAAATGAAATTCCATGGTTATTCTGCTTCTTCTCTGCAGCTTTGCTTGTTTTGAACTCCATAGAATAGGATACCTTCTATTGTCACTGCCTCACTGCTCCTTTCCACAATCTGTGCTTTTCAAAATCCTTTTATATGTTATCCTCCATCCTTTATCCCATATTATTCTCCAACATTATAGCCACATTTTACAGTCAAACAGCCCTAAAACCCAATACCAACGTTGAGTCAGGTTATAAGAATACTTTCATGTTTTGTCTTCCTCCATTAGGTTGTAAGCTCCCTGAAAGAAGGGGCTATCTTTTTTTCTTATTTGCATCCCTAGCCTTTAGCACAGTACCTGGTACATACTAGTCACTTAATAAATGATTACTGAGTTGAATTGGAATAGGGAAATCACTAAGATAACAACAATAAATTTCTACTTTAATTTCTAAGACCCAAGATGTCCTAAATTCACGAAGAATGCATGGTATTTAAAATTTAATACCTGAAGCATAAGTTTTGAAATTCAGCATAGTAACGATAGAATTTTATTTTAAGATAAAGAAATCCCCCAAATACTTGTGAAATTATCCATACTTTTATTTATCTAAACAAAGATGGCAAAATTAGCTTTTGGCTTTCCTAAGAAAAGTGACAGAGGGGCAGCTAGGTGGTGCAGTGGATAGAGCACCGGCCCTGAAGTCAGGAGGACCTAAGTTCAAATCCAGCCTACACTTGACACTAGCTGTGTGACCCTGGGCAAGTCACTTAACCCCAATTGCCTAAAAAAAAAAAAAAAAGAAAAATTTTAAAAAAAAAAAGAAAGAAAAGTGACAGGAACCTCTCATGTATTTCCATTATTCTCCTAATGAACTTTTTATTGCATGCCTCCCTTCTGACCCCCAGGCTGGCTTTAATATCTGCCTGGATTATCTTTTTTGCCCCTCAGATGCTGTATTACTGAGTGCCACTAAGACACAGATCAAATGAACATCCTTTTTCATTCCTCTGCTCTTGAACATTCACTCACACCAAATACTTATACACCTGGTGATCTGCAGAACCTAGCCACAAATAATTATGAATCTTCTCTGACTAGTTTATTGTCTCAACTTTTTTCCATATTCTAAGTTCCAGAAGCTAAATTGAGTTTTATTTGTGCTTCCATTGTCTTTCTTTCTCACTCAGCCCTAGTTTTGTCACACGAAATCAAGTATCAATCACCTTGGCTTCACTGATAAATCTCAGTCCTGCTCTTTCCTTCACCACACCAAGGGACCAATTTCTACCCAAGAGACTAGTGAATACCAGGGAAGAGAGTGTATCCTGAATTTTCTTATATAAGTTCAGTTAATAACTGGGACCTGTAAGTAGCTCTCTGGCTTTTCTGTCTCCCAAGCTCAGCTGTTGCACATTTATTGTCATTATCAGACTCCAAAAAAATGTACTTTTATCAGAAGACTGTTTGTGTCGGGCTTTAAGCTGCTGGGACATAAAAATCAGGTTATTATATTGGAGAATTTTATAGGGCAAAGGGTGAGGGGATATATATACACACACACACACACACACATATATATATACATACATATACATATACACACACATACATACATACATACATACATACATACTAGTCCATACACATTATATACCACAGAGCTATAGAGAACATACACATCAGTTCAAAAAGCCTCACAAATTTCTCATATAAACCTACAAAATATATGAACTTCTCTTCATTCTAGGCCAAGCCTGCCTAGTTTTTTTTTTTATTATGCTCTCATTGTATTATATAACAAATGATACACTCTAATTGCTCCTGTAAAGGGGCTCTTTAAGACGTGTAAACTGGGGATATCACTTTGTGAATCTTACTCCTTTATTTAACAGTGAGAACTATGGATTTTATGGTCATTATACTTTGACCTCAAGACATTTAAATCGTCCTGAAAATCCTCCTCCAGTGAGGTATCATAACAGTTAAAGCAATGGACATACTGTCAGGCAGAATTCTCCCCTGAGATGCTGTGCTGTATTTTCCCATCTGCTCTTCCATTCTGCTGCCAGCCTCTCCATTCAGATGACCAAGAAGTGACAAAATGCTTCATTGTCAGAAAATCTTATTGAATCTGGTTATGTCTCATCACAATTAGGAAATGTTCAGGCTTGGGATTCTAAGTTTCTGTCCTCAGTTCATCATTTTAAGAACCAGAATCTAAACGTTTTGCTTGAAATGATTAATGTGTGCATGTATATAACCACACACATATATGTTTACATATGTGTGTATACATATAATCAAATATGTTTATATACACATATATTCTGGGATAGTCCTTTTTCATTCACATTTAGGGAAATTAGTGAGATGAAATGATAATTTGCTTGGCATTTATTTATGACTTATATTAGACCCATTTAAATACATTCATGTAAGCTGATTACATAAATTATGTCAAATTCAATGTCATATGATTGAATAAGTTAGAAGACATACAGCCAATGTAGAAAGGACTGATTCTTTTATAGATGAAAAGCATTGTATTTCAGCAAATTAATCTTTCAGTCAGACCTAATATTCTAAGGTCCCTGCCCTGGGTTCATATTTTATGAAACAGAATTAAATATCTTAATATTTTAAACTGAAGGTCAAGGGCTTTACTTAGTAGTACTATAGAGCACTTCTGCTAAATGTTCAAATGGAAGATGGACTTATGCAAATGAGGATTTCATCTCTGAATATCCACTGAAGGGTTCAGAGACTTGTCATTATTACAGTAGAATCTAAGAGATGTCAGGGGACTTAAAGACCACTGAATTCAAAACCATTTCCACCATTTTTTTTTAATGAAGAAGCTGACAATCAAAAACAGTAACTCGAGCAAAGTCAGATCAGCAGATAAGTATCTAACAGTGAGCTCTAATATCTAGAATAGAATTTTAAGTCCTTGGACACTTTTCTTTGGCTCCAAAATCACAAAGATATTTTTTCTACGTTTAATTGTGAATGATTATTATCACAACAATGAGTCCAAAGAGCTGGTGTCTTGTGGTACTGGAATGTGATGGAAGTTCATAAGTGAATAATTATACTTTGTTTTTGTCATAAATTATTAACTTGTTTCTGATATCCCTCATTATATTAAAAAAAAAGATAATGATAACAGAGAACATACTATTCTTTCATTAATCCTAACTGCTGTTCTTATCAGTAATAAGTAGCAGTGGTTCAGTTAACAAGATGATCTGAGAAATTTCTCTTATTCTGGGGACCATAGAAACATTGCAAATGATGAAACTAAAGTAGTCTTTAAAATGAGAGTTATAATAAGAATAGCTTGAAATGAATTATTTCATTAAATGCTCAAAATAAATAGGAAGTAGGCAGAAGTATTATTTTTACAGATGAGGAAACTCCTGTAAAATGATTTAGCTAGATGAAAGGCAGGGTCAGAACTTGAACCCAGATTTTCTGATTTCAGGTTCTGTATTCTTGCCACTGAACTGACACAAATTATTAACAGAAAACAATATTCTGTAGTTCTACAGTGGTTTGGGACAACTATGATCCTCACAGAAAAACAAACTGTTGCTTTTGTGATAAAGTTATTACTTAATTTCTTATCTAAAGTGAAAATGCCATTGAAGTTTAATGACTGATTCAGCTACCTAAGGCCACGTGCTATTCACATAGAAGTCGTGTAAGTACCAGATCAGGGGTAGAAAACGGTTTCTAAATTATAGGATGGAGGCATTTGAATATATGTGAAGCAACCTGATGATGGGAAAGGAGCAAGGTGCTCATGGATGATCAGTTACTACTGTGTGCCTCTGCTATCTAACTGAAGAATCGCTGTCAGAAATTTGGTGAGTCTTGGAGGATCTTTTTACTCAGAGCATCTTCTCTGTTTATAGGATTAATGTATTCTGGCAGACACAATAATCTCACATTTTTCTGGCATCATCTATTCCCAAGAGCCTCCAGGTTTTCATGCTGAAAAGTTATTTCTCTTATAATTTTGCATTTTCTTGTTTAAGTCAAAAGCCTTTGTCACATAAGCTGATGATATTTGGCAGCTCCTGCTTGCTTGCCAGTTTCCTTAATGATACTTTTAAGCTCACCAACCTTCTTTTGCAGGAAACCTCTGTTATTTCCCTTCTGACTGCAAACACATCACTCTACTGGGTAGAACACAGTAATATCAAGCCTTTTACAGATGTCTAAAGTCTCTCTGGAACAGTCTTTCGTATTTGTGCAATTTACTTGCCTTTTCTTTCTTTTTCTTTTCTTTTCTTTTTGTTTTTTTTTAAGAGAGGCCATCTTCTAATACTGATCAAGCTGATAGTACATTTGGAGATGCCTGGGCCTTATTGGGAAGCCTCCCTCTCTCAATTTCTCTTCCCACCCTTACATGCGCATGCATGATATCCTGCTGTTTTTTTTCTTAATATATCCTATCATAATTTCTGAAGCCCTATCAATTAAAATTGCATATATAACATAATACTTCTAAAATATACACATATGTATGTGTATAAATATTTGCATAGGTGTACATTTGCAAGTATTCATAGACACCTGTCCACGTATCTATATCTCTCTATTTATTTCTACATCTCCCTGGAACTATTATTAATAGACTTTATGTTTACTAAGTGGAGCTAGGTAGTGCAGTAGATGGACTGCTTGGGTTGTTGTCAGGTAAAATAAAGTTCAATTCCAGCTTCAGATACTTACTAGCTGTATCTTCTCTTGAGCAAGTTACTTAATCTCCTTTTGCCTTATTTTCCTCAACTGTGAAATAGGGGTAATACTAGCATCTACCTGCCCGAGCTGTTGTAAAGATGAAATTATATCAATTACGAAAAGTGCATAATACATACTGGAACAGAGTAGGTGCTATAAAAATGCTTATTCTATTCTCTCTTCCTTCATGGAATATCCATGTCACAGTCAATATCCCTCTAGGTAATTTGAAGTCATTTTTTTTTTTGTTTTTGTTTTAATTTATTTTTTAATTTATGGAATGAAACAAGCATTGCCATAACATGGTACAATAAAAAGATGATTGCACATGAAACTACTATGTATAACTTCCTATTCCTTTTAAATATTCAACAAAGTAATCTTGTAAATTTCCCTTTTCCATCCTTTTTTCTTCCCTCCCCCCACCGCAGAAATGCCTACCGTTGGACACAAATAGGTATGTATGTATGTATGTATGTATACGTAAAATTATTCTACATATAATACTATTTATTAGTTATTTCTCTGGTTGTAGATGATGTCTTCCCACATGTATCCTTCATAATTAATCTGAGTATTTATAGTAAAAATGACTCATTCGTTCTAAGTCATTCTTTTTTTCTTAATGTATTTTATTTTTTTCCAATTACATGTAAAGATAGTTTTCAACATTTAATTTTGTAAAATTTTGAGTTCCAAAATTTTCTCCCTCACTCTCTTCCCTCCACCCTCCCCAACACAGCAAGTAATCTGATGTAGATTAAACATATATAGTCATGTTAAACATATTTCCAAATTAGTCATGTTGTGAAAGAAGAATGAGAAAAAAAGGAAAACCACAAGAAAGAAAGCAAAAACAAAAGTGAAAATAGTTTGCTTCGCTGTGCATTCAGACTCCACAGTCCTTTCTCTGGATATGGTTGGCATTTCCATCACGAGTCTTTTGGAATTGTCTTGGATCATTGTATTGCTGAGAAGAGCTAAGTCTATTATAGTTGATCATTGCACAATTTTACTGTTACTGTGTACAATATTCTCCTGGTTCTGCTCACTTAACTCAGCATCAGTTCATGTAATGTTTCCAGGTTTTTTCTGAAATCTGCCTGCCCATCATTTCTTATAGCACAGTAGTATTCTATTATATTCATTTACCACAGTATGTTCAACCATTTTCCAACTGATAGGCATCCCCATAATTTCCAATTCTTAACCATCACAAAAAGCTGCTATAAATATTTTTGCACATGTGGATCCTTTTCTCTTTTTTATGATCCCTTTGAGATACAGACCTAGTAGCGGTTTTTACTGGCTCAAAGAATATGTACTGTTTTGTCACCTTTGGGCAAAATTTAAAATTACTTTTCAGAATGATTGGATCAGTTCACAACTCCACCAACAATGCATTAGGGTTCCAATTTTCCTACATCTTCTCCAACATTTATCCTTTTCCTTTTCTGTTATATTAACCAATTAGGTATGAGGTGATCCCTCAGAGTTGTTTTAATTCACATTCCTCTAATCAATAGTGATTTAGAGCATTTTGGTATGACTATAGATAGCTTTTTTTCCTTCATATGAAAACTTCCTGTTCATATCCTTTGACCATTTATCAATTGGGGAAGTCATACTTGTTTTAAATGAACAAAGTGAAAAAAAATACTTGGGATTTATAAACTTTGGAAGTAGTTATTGGTGATAATTCTGGCTTATTTCCTTATTCCATAGAATCTTATCTGCCATCAGAAGCAACACTTCTTATTAGCTTTTCTCTTCTTCAAGTCTACCTTATTACCTATGTGACTTTAGAGAAGTCACTTAATTTCTCTGAGTCTCAGTTGCCTCCATTTCAAAATGAAGGAGTAGAACTAAATGATCTCAAAAGTCCTTTATATCTCTAAATCTATGAGCCTTCTCTTGAATTCCTGGCATAGAAATTCCCTAGCAACTAAAGATAACTTAGAGTCTTAGAGAGTTAGGAATGCAATGCTAAAGGGGCCTATAATCACACAGCATGAAGTAGATACAATACTGGAATTTGTGATCTTCCTGATCACAAAATTGAGTTCCTATGCATCTTTCTATTGTGGTTTGTGTAAAAGCAAATCCAATTTCATTTATTTAAAATAAGTACAAATTTTAAGCTGAGCTGAGATGAATCAATGAATTTTAGAGTTTTGAGGCAACTTAGAGGTAATATATTGCACTCTCACTTTCTATATCTTGCCTAGCTGAATCAATCTTTTAGTATACATTTTGTTGCTGTGCAGTCATTCATCCATTTTGACTCTTTGTGACTCTGTGGACCATATAGCATGCCAGGCCCTTCTATCCTCTGCTATCTCCCTAGTTTTGTCCAAGCTTATGTTCATTGCTTACCATCCATGGGGTTTTCTTGGCCAAGATACTGGAGTGGGTTGCCATTTCCTTGTTCAGTGGATCACCTTTTATCAGAACTCTCCATTATGACCTAGCCATCTTGGTTAACTCTGCTCAGCAAGCCATATTTCGCTCCATAATCGTGTCCACCACATAATTGTTGTAGCCTATTTTTCAGTCCAAAAATTGGTTTATAGCCTTTCATCATGTAATCATTACATGGTATAATTCTGTTCATCATGCCACTTTAAAGGTAAACAGAGCAGCAATGTATTTACTAGTGGCATACAGATATGCATTTATCTGTCCCACATTGTGAGCCATCTGCCTAAAATTCTCAGCCCGTGTGCATTGTCAGTATATTTCTGAAAGCTGACTTGTATGGTTTGTTTAGAGTGCTTCAGTAGTAAATGTATTGTCACCCCACACAATGAAGAGCCATAGGTGAAAGGGGAGTGGACAGACAGGCAAAGCTGCCACAAGTAAGTCACATGATATGGTAAGACTTGCATCTTCCCAATTTTAATGTGTATTGATAAGTATTCCATGCATCCTAATCTTACACCAAACACAGTTTGGTAATAAATTATTTTTAAGTAATAGTTCAGAATTAAAAAAACAGTTTCACAAAATGGTTGCACCTCACTTTTTGGCAAAAAAAAAATGTCACAAAATTGGCAACAATTCTGCAGTAAAATATCGTAGCTCATACTTTCACTGAACTACACAAGACCCTCTGCGCCAATGAGGCAGTAATCCAGAAGGATCACTCAGTACATATTAAGCACTCACAACCTGTAGCTTGATTGAGAAAAAGCTTTAAGGGCTCAAAGGTAGAGATGGATTTTCATGGAGACTAACATAAGAAAAACTCTCAATCTATATAACAGGAGACTATAGGAGGTAATAGTTATAGGAAAGGTTAATGCTATTCACCAAGCTAAAGGAAAGAGTGAACACTTAAAGCCAGGCGGGAATACTGATGTGAGAATTTCTAATCAGATATAAGGAACAACATCTCTCAATCTGTTGGTATTAGAAATGTTAGAATATGTGTAATTTGAACTGTGTTCTGATCTTTTGGAGGAAATGCCATGTAATACAGAATATTTACAGATATATTCAAAATTGACTTTGATTAATTCTTAGGAAATTAATGTTTTAAAAGAAATTGCTCAAAATAGCACACTTGTCAGATTATTGGTAATTGGCTTGGATTTAAGCTTCCTGATCATCCCCATTCTATTTTCTATGCAAAGGGAATTCTAGCAGTTATCCTATATAAGTGGATAGAATAGAGGCCTGGCCTCTTAAAAAGTTTCTTCTGGGCCAGAAACAAGATTTGACCTCTGGATAGTGGCATTTATTCCCATTCATCCTTGATGAAGAATTCAGAAGGGAACTGCCAAGCTTTTGAAAATAGTCCTCTGTCACAGTCCACACCTTTAGAATCACAATTGACTGAAAACTGCAGAGAATTCAAAAATTTCACATGCTTACTTTTTATTGACAATATAAAAGCATTTGATTCAGTAGACTGTTCTCCAAAAACTCATTTCTTCAGGGCATTTTTTTTCACAATGTCTGAAAGAGAACAAACTAATAACACCCTCTATTATTATAAGGCAGAGAGTGGGAGTCTTTTTCTTTTCCATGGCTAATTAACTCCTACTTCTCTTAAGCTCTAATGCTTGTCTACCCCTAACCCTATCTTTCCCTGCTTTTTTCCTTATATTATATCCTCTGTTTCTTCCATTCTATTATGAACAAGATTCCCCTTATGTCAGATCTCTTCTCACATTCTTGCCATCATTTGCTCTCATGGTGATCTGGCTTCTTTCAGAAGGTATTGCCTCCTTGGCTCTCCTCTTTAGTAGATGATTTTCCTTCTGTTACCAAGCATCCCCTCAACCTCCTATCCAATATAATGAACCAGAAGGAAGAAGCATACTCCTTGCTTCTCACTGAGGCTGTTTTCAGTTTTGCTCCACTTGATTCTTATCCCTGTTATTGTCATCTGCCATCCTCCAAGTCAATCTTTTCTAATGGAATTCAGTACCTATCTCACAGTCTCTACTTCATTGGCTATCTTTACAAAAAGGAGCTTCAAAATAAACTTTGTTGTTCCCATAAATATTCAGGCTTTCTGATTCATCAGCCTCCTGAACTCCCATGACCTACATCTTTACTTCAACTGAACTGCCCACCCAGAGAGTCCTAAAATCTTCATGGAATTACAAAATACAAGAAATGGAGGGGGACTGAGCAGCATCTAATCCAACCTATGCTCTAGAGGCATTAGCACTATAACATATCTCTGACAAGAAGTCATCTAGCCTTTGCTTGAAGAATTCCCATGAGTGGGAACTCCAAAAACCTAAGCCAGTTTATTCCACTTTTAACAGCTCTAATTATTAGGAAGGAGTCCCCCTGAAATCAAGCTTATATTTACTTTTTGGTAACTTTCACCCCCTTTCCCAATAACTGCACTAACAGACCAAACAGAATAAGCCAAATTCCTAGTATCTAATTGCTAATATTCACTTGATAGCCCTTCAAATTCTTAAATACAGCTCTAATGTATTGCTCCCCAAGTTTTCTCTAGTCCAAATACCCATAATTCCTTTAATTCATCCTCATTTAACATGTCCTCAATGTCATTCCAATCTTAGTTCCATTCCTCTGTATGTTCTCCAGCTTATAATTGTCCCTTGCTAACTGTATAGTATAAGCCAGATGTCCGTAAGGCATTGCCAATGATATCTTAAGTGTAAAATCCAATTATGCTTTTTTTTTCAGTTCCCACCATACTTTTCTCTACAGCCTTTTACACTGTCAAACAGCACCCCTCTTCACACATGCTTGCTTCCTTTTAGGCCACATCACATCTATCTTTTCTGTTTTTTTTTCTCCTTCCTTCTCACTTTTCAATCTCCTTGGTTGGATCATCATAGAAATGTTACCCAATAAGTTTTGGTCATAATATTTAAAATAAAGTTTGGGGTTAACATTCCAAAACAATAATCACTATTCAGCTCCTTCCTTGATCATCTCCATCAAACACAGTAAGGGCTCCTCCCTATGACCCATCCTAGGCAATCTATTCTGAATGGAGAAGGATGGATCATAATGGCCTTGCTCTTTGGGATGGGGAAGGCAATAAGGGCCTTAAGACCAAATAATTATTACTTCTTAATATTTTTAGAGAAATCAAAAGGAAATTTTAAAAATGCTTTCATACCAGGAATCACTAAATTGAGGCCACAGACGTCAGCTGGCCACTATTTGTCCCTTATCCACCCTCGCAATTTGCCCTGGCCTCATTACTTTTGGGATACCTTCCTCCATCATAAAAGAACTAGACTCTTCAGTGTTCTAGATCTGCTTTCTCTTCAGATCTTTAGGATTCGGTTCAAGTCTCACACATCTCAGCAGAGGGGAAGAGATGAAAAAATAAATAAATAAAGGGTATGCAGAGTACAAACATTTATCAAGTATGAACCAATTTTATTTCCACACAAAGAAAAGGGGTTCTAAGCAATAAAAACAATAAAGAAAATTAACTTAGTCATTTGACAAGTTAGACTTTTAGGCTCAAAACCATATTCAGTGAAGGACAAATAAAGGCTTCCTATTAAAGGATCCAGCTAAAAGACTTATTAAAGCCTTTCCTTAGAAATTGTGTCCTGGCCTTAGAAATTGCCCGTGTTCTAGAGAGAGTTATTCACTCAAGGAGATGATTCGGTGACTTGGCCATTCAGCGAAAATACTTACTTTTTTTACTGTGAATAGAACCAACCTACTGATCACAACACTGAGACTTACAAAAGGGTCAACGAAACCTTCCTCTTTCCTCTCTGAATATCCTCCAAATCTAGGTTACTTGGTTAAATCAACTTTTCTAAAGTGTTTGGAATGAAATTACTGAAGGATAACAAGAGATCAAGCAAATTCATAGCCAGAGTTGGGAAACTCTTACTGATTTTCTTGTGTTTCTGCAAGGCAAGAATGAGACAAAGTCATACATAGCTATTTTTCCTTTCCCCCTGAATGATGCCTAAAAGGTATTTAGGTCTTCTGTATAAGAAAACAAAGAAAAAAAATTCTGTAGGAATGAAAATATTATCTAAAAGCCCCAGGTATATTTAATCTAAGCCCTGGATAGTTCCTAGATCATCATTCATTTCTCCTTTGATTTCTTCATGCAAGCTGTATCAAACTGTGTCAGTCTCTTCTGTAGGCAACACAATGGAGACCTTTTTTTTTTAATGTTTTCATGCCTAAACAATGTCCCTTGGGACTAAGCAAAATCTCAGGACCTGTGCAAATTCTTCACCTTTAAATCTCAAATTTCATTTTCCATGAATCTCTCATGCCTTTTTTTTTTTGTATTGAAGAACATTCCCACAAACACACTGAAATGGTCAAATGAGTTCTGTTTGAAATGCATTTTGAAAAACAACACTGGCAAGCTAATGACTATAGTTACATATCTATTGTACTCTCCTGGGGTTATTGGAAGCTTGAGTACACAGCTAATTAAGGAATTATAAAAATACTAGGATTAGTACTGAGAGGAACAATGACATGATATAGTTAGGGGGTTTATAATCAAGGGGTTGAATCCTATCTCAGAGAAGTAATAGCACTATGGCCATTAGCAAATCACTTTAATTCTCAGAAATTTGGTTTGTTAATCTATCAATTTGGGCTAATGATATTTCTATTCTGGTTCAGAAGGTTGTTGTTTTGGAAATGTTTTGCAAATGAGAGGGTGTTGTGTAAATGGAAGTTATTATTATTCCATTATCTCTCCTATAATCTGAAGGCATCACATAATGGGACCATTAATAGTACAGAAACAAGGGGAAAAAGGAGGAAAATTGGTGAAATCTAACTAGATGGAGGTAAAGTATCATATAAAACCAAGTCAATACAGATTACTAGGAAATAGAAGCAGGGAAAAAGTGGATAGAAGGCAAAGAAATCATGAAGCCGAAAGGTTTGCACAATGTTCTTATGCCCCTCCACTCCACAACAACTGAAAGAGCTAGACATGCCATTTGGAGTTTCAGAGCTCCAAACAGCAGTCCAAAGAGCCATGAACAGGAAAATTGAAAGCATTTAGAGCTTACAGTGTTACATGACCACAAGCCCTCAAAAGATGAAATCTAAGATTTCTGTCAGCTCTTAAATCCTATGAAAACTTTAAGAGTATAATGCAACAAATGGTTCTAGAAATTATTATTTACACTGCTAACTCCTATCACAAACAAAGAATTTTTGTTTGTATGTCAAAAGAGCTATGGCAAAGGAATCTTCAGAGCAAAGCCAGCGGCTCTGATTTAGCCCAAAGGGAATCCAGAAGGACCACTACATTTTTAGTTCAGGGTGTCAGGCCACACCACAACAGATGTCAGGATCTTCACATACAAAGACTAGAAGTATATGCATCCTGAACTAGTATCACAAGCCAGAGGCATTAGTGAGTCTCTTCTTTTGCCCCTACTGATCCTCACCTAGAAATCTTGCTGTGCTTGGGACAAGTGCCAGTTTTAGACCACCATCTTTAAAAAGATATTAAAGAGAAAAGAATGGTAGATATACATTCTTCCATGTGCATATCTGTACATAATCTCTCTCTCTCCATATATACATATATATATGTACATATATACTATAATTGTATTTCTACAATTTTATTTCTGTTATTAAATTATTTTCTTGCTAATCGTGCTAATCTGCCTTTGGGACAAGAGGTAGCCCAGGAGAATAGCACAGGAGAATACACTGTTCCTGGCAAGGTACTTTCATTCTAGTAATATTTGCAAGTCAAACTTCAACCATGCATTTTGGTTTCTAGGCAAATTTCTTCTTGGTGCTCTGACAGCTGAAACCATTAGATTAATCCCAGAACTGTCTGTCTATATCATTTTCAACTGAAGCTTCTGGCTTCATGGGATCTGTGTTCCTTTTGCTAATACTAAGTAGCCTCAAATGTTTTTTTTAGATTTTTCCCTTGGACTTGCTTCCCAAATTTTCATTTTACTATTATTCATTTACTCATTCTTATATTTTCTAATTCTCTAGTTCTCTCACTCTCCCTTTCAGTATTTGTAATGATTTATTAATAGAGAATTTTTGTTCTTTAACAATAGTATTTGTACAGCACATTAAGGTTTGCAAAGTGCTTTACATATGTATCTCATTTGATCATCACCACAATCTTGTTTAGTGATATTTTATCCCCATTTTACAGATAAGAAAAGTGAGACTAAAAATTTAAATGGCTTTCCAAGAGTCACATGGCTAGAAAATGTGTAAGTCAGAATTCAAAATTATGTCTTTCTGACTCCACTTCAGACTCAATCTATTATACAAGCTTAGGTGAGTGGGTTGTGAGTAAGTCCCATTTATTCATTCAACTCGTTCTTTTTCACTTATTCATTCAATAAACAAAAATAAATGATGTATATTATACATAAATAAATAAATATACATGTATATAAAATACAGCAGGAAGTGCCTTTGCCCTCAAGTATCCTTTAATTTAGTAATATTTATTTCTTTCATTATTTCATGTCTAAAGGAAGCCTTACTTTAGGATATTAACACAATGGGCACCTTCATTCTCCAGGTAATAGCTACCTGAAATATGGGTCCAGTGTTATCCAAGGCCATGAAATACCTCATTGTCTTTTTGCAAGCTTAACCATCACAACCGCTCAACAGCTGTGTATATTCTGACCAGTGTTGAAACGAACAAATTCTATCCTAAAGCTCTAAAGACAGGTGAAATAGGTAATGATGAGAATAGGATATCATGGTCTTTTAAAAGCTACTTTCTGAATATAAATTAGCTTTAAAGCATAACCTGAATATTAACAATTCACATAAACTTTCTAAGAATGTTCAGAAGGTTTAACTCTAGTTTGTTTGGGGGTTTTTTGTTTGTTTTTTGTGGTGAAATTCTATGCACACTTTTTTTTTTAACTAAAGACATAAATCATAATTAAAGATTGTTGTGCCAAAGGCCAAAGCATTCTGGAGAAAGTTAATTGTCTTTCAGTCCTCAAGTCCCCGTTGTAAGTGATCCCTTTTCTCTGGGCCTTTTTTCTCTTGAGCCTGTCTACTATAGAATTTATACTGGTAATGAGGCTTTGAATGGAGATTTTATTTGACAGAATGGTTACACTTAACAGCTTTTTATCAAAATAAGTGGAGATGTAATTTTAAATAGGTCTCATCAATACAGCTGTCTTTAAACTCGAGGGATAAATACTGATAAATGAGGCTTATTTTTCATCTTGCTTTGCTGTTGATAAAACAAAGTAAATATTCTAATGGACCTGTTAAGTGGATGATAGACATGCAGTGGGTATACTGATATATAATAATGAGCTATCTATATGGATCCATAGCTAGATTTTTCACCATGTGTATACATAAGAAAGCACTTGCAATTTATAAGAGAATCAGAATTCTATTTACATGGCCACTGGGATGAAATTTAAATTTCCTTATGCATTTAAATATCCCTATTTTCACACCTAATACAACCATTATTTAGCTTGCAAACTCATTAAACTACCTAACATTTGCTATTAACTGTCAAAGAAATCATGTCAAATTAGGTGTGGATCTTTATTACTAAGAAAATCATAAGGCAACATGCTCCTTGAAACACCAGGATGAGGTGAAGGAAAAATAAGTTTGGCTAAAAATTTTCCATTTCATTCCTCAAATGAAGTTATTTAATTTTAATGGTTTCTACTCTCAATTTATTATTCATTGTGTTTTTAACACCAGCTTGGTGATTTCCCACTAAGTTGCTAAGGTTCATGATTGGCTTCAACCAAAACTAATGAAACTTAGATTCCTTTGCATAGAAATTGGACATTGTCTTCTTGAAAAGAGTACAAGGTTTGGCGCCAAAACAAGCAAACAAACAAAAAAACCCCAGAACAACCCTGAGTATCTCATAATGTCATAGTCCTGACTTCCCTCATAACAACTCACTGCATTTCTAATACATGCCTTTCTTGAAAGACAAAATGGTATCATGGAAGAGCACTGTGGAGTATTAGTCAGAAGATTTGGATTTAATTCCCAGCTTAATTGTGCATTAACCATTTGATTTGATTGAGATAATTCTCATCCTCAGCCATTATCTTTATCAAAAAAAAGTGATAATAATCCCTACTTCAAAAGAATATTGTAAAGAAAGCATTTTGTAAATTCTAAAGGTCATTATTTCAATATAAGATAATCCAAAATAATTTCTAGTAAATGTAGTTTTATAATGTTTTTAATATTTTTAAAAATAGACTTACCTTCCTTGTACATAACATAAATGAGCAGTAGCAAAAGTTTTCATTCTTAAGATATACAGTAGCTTTGTTGTTAGGGAAAGCTAAGCTAGACAGGAGATTTGTTGTTATTCAGTCATCTTTCAGTCACTTCCAACTCTTCATGACCCCATTTAGGGTTTTCTTGGCAATGACGCTGGAATGGTTTCCCATTTCCTTCTGTAGATCATTTTACAGATGAGGAAACTGAGGAAAACAAGATGAGATTTGAACTCAGGAAACTGAGTTTTCCTGACTGGCCTGGCATTCTAGCTAATGAGCAACCTAGCTGACTCTATTTAGCTACAGATAATTAAGCAGAAACTGTGTGTACATGGGAAATGAAGAAGTGAAAGATGGAATACAAGACTACATTAAGTATAAAGTCACATCATTAATTCTGAAAGCCCAAATGTTAAATGGGAGGAAAAAAAAGAAAGTAAAAAGAAAAATCCAACAACTTACACATGTGTTCTTCTGCAATATGAAAGGGCAGTTTATGAAAATATGAACTGGCAAAGAAAATAGATTAAGGGGTAATTTTTTGAATTCCAGAATCTCATAATGGGGTGAAGCCTTGATGATTTACAGCACTTCCTTTCTGACTAGGAATATTTTTCCAATATTCATGACAAGTTGTTATACAGCTCCTGATAGATTTTTCAGTGTTGGAGCACTTTCTAGCGAAGTCCATTACTCTTTGATAGTTTTAATTTAGGGGAAATTCTTCCTTAAACTAAGCTAATATTTGGTTTTTTTTCCCCTAGAACTTTCACATACTTCTCCTTATTCTGCCCTGTGGGTCCAGAAGAATCAGTTTATTTCCTCTTTCACATAACAACCTTTCTTATTTGAATATTTGAAATTAGTGAAATATTTGAAAATAATGACCACAGCTCAAAAGTTATCTTTTCATCTTTCTAGACTAAATACTCCCAAGTTGCTTTAACTGATCTTCATATGGATTAGCCTCAACTCTTCTCGTTATCCTGGAAAATCTCCTTGTGAGAGTATTCACACCATCAATATCCTTATCAAAATGTGATGCTGTAAGATGAACATAAAATTTCAAATGTGGTTGAACAGACCATAATATTCTAGATGTAGTCTACTTTTCCTTGGAAAGGAACCAATCAAAATATTTATTTATATCACTATTTCCACTGGCACATTTAAATTGATTGAGTAGAAGAGTGCGAACAACCTTGCATCAATAGATCTATTACATAAAATGGAGCCCACCTAGGGGCAACTAGGTGGCACAGTGGATAGAGCACCGGCCCTGAAGTCAGGAGGACCTGAGTTCAAATCCGGCCTCAGACCAAACACTTGACACTTACTAGCTGTGTTACCCTGGGCAAATCACTTAACCCCAAATGCCTAAAACTAAATAATAATAATAATAATAAATGGAGCCCACCTGTTTTCCAATAGCACATACATGTTTTTCAGAGGACTTAAAAAAACAGATGTAACAACAGAAGGAACAACTTGTAAAAACCTTAGCAACTAGTGATTTAAACTAAAATGTATATTAGGATTTAAATACAAATAACATTAAACAATCATACTAAGTATAGAAAAGGCAAAATTACTTTAATAGCTCATATTAATTCATTAACATAAACTGTAACAAAATCTTCAATGTGTTTTAAGACAGAAAATTTTCATACCTTAGTTATACTATGCAAAATACCCATCAAATTTTATGTTCAGGAAAGAAAGCTATTGGGTTTGTCAATTACTTTCTGCCAGTAGATGTTGCCTGTCATCAAATATATCTAAATTAAAGTTATGTTTCATAAGTTTGCCGACTGTAGGAAAGATTCTATACAACAAACTATTCCTTTGGGTGAATCCTGTCAGTAATTTGCCCTCACAAATTCAGAGGTATTCTGTTCTACAGGTGGATTATACTACTGGGGCCATATTAAATGTCTTTTATGGGAGACTTTTATAACTAGTATCACATGGCTTAAAAATTTTTAGTAGTAAAGTCATTCCACCTTATGATATATAAATATTTGGCATCTCAATCTGTAATTCTAGAATAGGAAAATTCAAAGTTATTTTATAATTATTCTACACAACAAAGTTTTTCTCTTTTATCTGCTTTTATCCCATCTTCATCTTCTCTCTTCAATCCTCCTCTCTTCTTTCTCTCTTTATGTGTTTGTCTTACTCTCTGTCTCTGTCTCTATCTCTGTCTCTCTGTCTCCTGTCTCTGTCCATATTCAATCTGATTAACCAAACAATAATTTAAACACAATCACCATGTTAAAATGTCTATGCTAAGAGATGGGGATAAAAACTGCCTGACCACAAGGAGGTTATATTCTTCTGCAGGACAAATATGCACACAGGCACATTGTAGGCAATCAGTATATGCACATGAACAAATGAATATTTTAGTTAAAATGAAAACTAAAAACTCATGAAATTATGGAATTGGAGTGATGATTGGGAAAATCTTTCCATCAGAACTGATAACTAAGCTATGACTTGAGAAGAAAATGTAGTATCTGAATGGCAGAGATTAAAAAAGAGAATTTTCCAAATATGGGAAAGAGTTTGTGTAAATTCACAGACAGAATGTATCGAGTTTCACAAGTAGGCAAGTGTTCCTTAAAACACAAGTTCAGAAGGTTGAAAAATAAGGAGAGTTGAATTTACATACAAATAACCTTTACCTGAGTTTAAAGAGAGTCAAGAAATGCCTATCCCTATCCCATGCATGCACTCTTAGCACCCATCTTTTTTTTTTTCTCTCCACAAATGAAAAAAAAAATACCTCTGATTTACAGTGCTCTCTTGGATGAAGTCCCAGAAAGGCAAAAGCCTTTTCTCCTTTACTTGGTTACTCTGCATTGTGTTGTCCTTTCCCAGCAATGCCTTTCTGGGGTCTGTTCCTCATTGGAATAATTCTCACTTCTCTGTTCCCAGAAAATGTTTTGAGGCATTCTGTCCAGTGATGGATGGTCTCCTTTGTTCCTAGCATATATTTCATATTGTTCTTACCATTCTTTCTGTTCTCAGTTCTGTTTTGCTGCTGTCCACTAAACAATCATTAGTTCAGCCTCCTACCTGTCTGACACTGTGTTAGGTACTGAGGATACAAGGACAAGTAGTCCAACAGTCCTTGTGAAATAGCATTCTATTAGGGGGGAAGGACTAGAATAAAACATATACACATGTGAATTACACTTATGAATATGCATAAGTAATGTTAACACACTCACAAATACATGACTATTATATATGTATTCATAAGTATATATATATATATATATGATGCATACAAATGCATTTATGTACATTATATTATATATGTATTGTATATGCATCTGTACACATATATATGTATGTGTGTTTGTACATATATATAATGAGATATGTTACATAAATACATATATATATATAAAATACATTGCATGCCTATTTAATGTCTTCTTTGTTGTTTCCTGCTATTTGGCTCTCTTCCAGAAGATGCCCTATTGAACTGAATATACTGACATCTTATAAGACGGAGCTAAAAGTCTTTCTTCTAAAGTAGGCACTTCATCTACTCTATTACAATGTTGTAACTCTCTCACTCCTGTGTTCCATACCCTGACCTGACACAAAAAGAGGATCTAGCAATATGAATTGATTGATTCTGACTTTTGGAAGCATGGATGCTGTAGAAAAAAACACCTCTCTGGGTAGACCTATAAAAAGGAGCTGACAGAGAGTTTCTATCTTTTTAACTTCACCTTTTTGTTTCCATCCTTTGGTCAATGAGATCCTGAAAGTGTAGCAGACAGAAGCTGGGTCCTCCTAGGATAATGTTGTCAAATTTAAATAGAATTGTGGTCAGTATTTGAACGTAAGGATCCCTATCTGTGGCATATTGACTTAGAAAATTATATGTTACCATTATATATGTTCTATTGTATTTTAAATTATTTAGTTAAATTAAATTTTAATCCATAATCCCAATTACATTTTAATCCCTTCCAGAGTGTTGCTGGCATGCACCTGTAGGCAGGCTGCTTGACACCTGTGTTTTAAGACATAGTACAGGTACCTTTGTAAGAAGAGAGAGGCAAGTTTACTCAGTCATGTCGCCTGAGAATTAAGTTACTGAACAATTCAAGTCCTAAACCCTAGCCCCCTTGTTAATGGAGAGGTTGTCTTAAGCATTTTTGATCCCAGTATAGCCCAACACTGGAACTAATTTCCCTAAACATCAGGGAGAGATTGAAGAACAGCTGCACAGATTCCTGGAAACTGTGCTCAAGATAGACAGATAGCTCCTCCACCCAGTGATTTTTAAAAAAAAAAAAGCAGATGAGAATAGAGAGGCAGATCTTTGGGGCCAGGACTTTGTTTTCAGATGTGCCTGTATTAGGCAGTTTTTGTTAGGTGTGGTGCAGTTCAAGGCAGCATGATGGGGGTTAAAACAATGATGGGGTTGCAACTGAAAGACGGTGAGATGGACTGAGTGTGTATCACGTAGGCACTGGCCATGGCTTTCTTGCTGGGACTCTGATGAGTAAGGCTGCTAATACTCAATGGTCTGTTCCTCTGCTGCTGTTTCATGCCTGCCCAGCTACCTTTTGTCATTCTGGGAATGCTGTGAAAAGTTGAATTCCTACTGCCTTCTGCTCTCCCTCCCAAACTTTACCTGCATTTCCTTTGTTTTGAAGTGTTTATAATTTATATCTATAGTGTTTCCTCTGGTAATTTAACATTTTGATATAAAATTATGCCTAGTCTTAAAGCCTTTGTTATATGTGTCCATGATTAATTGTGAACAGAGGAAGGGGACAAGGGAAAGAGAAACAAAATTTATATTGGTACATAGAGAGAAATCTCTGTGTGAAATGCTGAGATTTTATGCTAGAAGGGAAACTGCTCAAACATACAGAAACTTGACAAAATTCCCAGAGGCAGAATTAAAACCTAATCCAGGCTTTTCCCTCTACCCTTCAGGCTAATAAAAACCTTCAATTAGCTAGTCACAGGGATGTGGTAGGAAATCATGCTATCTTTACCCCATTGGTTTCTTCTGAAGCATAAACCATAGAGAGAGAGGATGGTGACTAAGGAATATCTCTGTCCAGTAGGAAAAGAAAGATTTTATATCAGAAAAGTGGCCAGAGGGGGGAATATCCCTTACTTTTTTATTTCCTTCTAAATCTTTAACCTCTAAGCCAAGAGGTTTTAACCTAGAGTCCATACAATTTTTGTAATAGTTGCTATTTGTTTGTTCTTGTAACATATTGCTAAATACATTTCAGTATAATTAATAAGAAATAAGGAAATAATAATTTTCTTTCTAATCATATGTGTTTTATTTTTATGCATTTAAAAACATGTTTTTGTTTTTCCTAAAAACAGGTCACTACATGCAGCTTCCTCAGACCACCAAAAGATGCAGACACGGACAGACACACACAGACACACAGACACACACACAGATATATGCACAGATACACTCAGACACACACACACACACACACACACACACACACACACACACACACACACACACACTGTTCTATAGTTTACCAGATAGAGACATCTAGTGGTTGTAGCAAAATTTATCTTTTAACAAAAAAAGGGAGAATTTAGAGGCAACTCCAATTTTGGGGATTACACTAAGAATTACTCTCAAAGATCTAGTTTTCTACTAAGAGAAAGATAATTTTCTGAGTACCATGCCTCTCAGGGAGAGAAGAGTAATATGCATGCAGCTCTCAAACTGGAAGGAATAATGTAGAATCGTAAGCCATAGAGAACCACAGGAACTGGACTTTACAAACGACTGTTACACTGTTGTTCAGACATTGCTCACCCAATAGAAGGGAGATAGCTTATCTGTCAGTCTCAAATTTATTTTTCTTTAGTGAATCCTGACCTCTTGGAGTACTTCTATAAAATTGAATGTATGACTATTAAAAGGGGATTAACTAGAATGTGACCCTAGCCTGCCCAAAATTAATTTCCTTTGGGTGGGGATTGGGGAGTCCATAATGGGGGGTGACACTTTAAGTTCTTGAGCAGGGAATGAAGTTTTATAAAACCCCACGTGAAGAAGAGAGCCATCAGGATGATGCCAGGAGTTAGTCCTGCTGATGATCCAAAGTTCAGTTGACTTTGAGCCAGACAGAATATTTTCAGAATACCCCAAAACTGAGAATGCCTGAGCACAGAACTTGGGTTTAACATAGAATCCAGTCTTAAATGTGTTATTTTGCACTATATTTTAATTTATACAGTGTCACAAGTTGGAAGAAATGTTTCACTTGGGTTTGAGTTCTTGCTACTCAATAATAAACCATCAGATCAGAATAAACATTAGATCTCTCAGAATTTCATTTTTCTTATATATAAAAAGTGCCTAATAATACTTGTACTAAGTACCTTCAGAATTTGTTTTGAGGAAATTGCTCCCAAAATAATAAAATGTTATAAACATATGGCTATTTAAGCCACTACAACTTTTTCTGTAAATAGGCATTATACAAATCCTGAAGGAATAAATGAACAAAATTTGAGGAAGGCTTCTGTGAATAAGAATCAAAGAAAAAGGTAGAGTTAAAGTACATCACATAAAGTCCCCAATTTGATACTAACCTTTCAAATGGCATCACAAAACAATGAGCAAATATGACCTAGAATGGCAGTTAAACCTACTCTTTAATTAAAGGAAGTTCCTTTGGGAGCTTTAGACAATAATTGGCCCACTTTTAGAAAGTACAGTGGCCATTTCAGACCCAAGGTGAGAAGAATGATTGAGCTCAAAAGACTTTGTATAATGTTCTTCACTTACATAATAACCTAAATATCCATTCTGCTCTAAGTTTTCATGCCTATACCTATATATTAAAAGTGAAGATTAGTATTCTATGTAGTTTTCTACCATACCAAAATATCTCCAAGAAACTCAAATGTATAATGAAATTTTATTAAAAAAAAAAGCAATAATACTAAATGAAGGAGAATTCAATTTTCCTTTGGGGGAGAGAATGCAGAAAAGGAAGTGCAACATCATAAGAAAAGCCAATAATCAAAGAATATGACAACCAATCAAAGAATATTCCAATTGATTGAAGAGATCAACTTCTTTGTTTGTTTTAACAGTATACCAGTATACTTGATTAGGTTCCTTTGATTTTCAGCCCATGAATACCTTTTCTGGGGAAAGACATCTTGGGAAATATTTCATTCATTTTCATTCTTAAGCCATGAAAAAACTCTCACCAGAATGAAAGTGGAAAATGATTTGACTTTTGAGGAGATAATACTGAGTTGTCTTCTTTTAATTCCATTTCAAACTAAATGGTAAATTCTGACTGGAAATTAAAAGGTTTACATCACCACCTTATTTGTATTCATATTATTTGAAGTAGCCTCTTCATTTTCTGTCATTAACTCTAACAAAATTTTGAACCTCATTTATCATACAATTCAAGAAATTTGTTGACAGAAGGGGTGTAGCCAAGATGGCAGAGTAAAAGCTGTGAATTACTTAAGCTTTCCTCCAAACCCTGTTAAATACCTGTGAAAAATGTCTCTAAACAAATTCTAGAGCAGCAGAACCCACAAAAAGACAGAGTGAAACAAATTTCCAGCCCAAGACAACCTGGATGGTTGATTGGAAAAGTATATTGTGGAAGACTGGGAGAGGAGCACAGTTCAGCATGGGAGTGCACTTCAGCATGGGTAGGCAGGCAAAGATCAGGCCTCAGCAAACCTGGAGCGGGCCTCAGTGGACTGACTCATGGGCAGCTGTGGTGGTTTCCAGACTTCTCAATCCACAAACACCAAAGACAACATAGAAGGTCAATAGGAAACATCTATGACCACAGCAAGAGAGAAGATAGGTCCTAGTCCCAGTCTTAGTGCAGTCCTGGGGCAGCTGTGCTCTTAGGGCACAGATGGAGGGGGAATCAAGTGGCTAATCAGAGGAGGATCACAGGAGTCTCCTTGCTGGTGCTGAGGCAAGAATCTCTTGCTTTGCCCACTCTTGGATCTGGGTCACAGTCCTGGAAGGTGGCCCTGGGACAAGGAGGACCACTACCTTGGAGGAGCTTATGGCCATAGTGGAGAGGGAATCCTCATAGTTCCAAGAGAGAAAAGAGTGTTTGTGATCACTTATAGACCAGAGCACAGGCCAGGAAAGGAGTAAACATCTCACCCTTGATCATATCACCTTGGAAGATGTACTGTCCCTACAGCTGCACAAAACCCCCAAAGCTCGGGACAGTACATTCTCCACATTAGAAGCAGATCCCTACCTTAACAAAGAGATTAAAATTCAAATAATTGGCTGGGAACGTAAGCAAACTGCACAAAAATAGTCAGACCATAGAATCTTTCTTTGGTGACAAAGATAATAAACACACACAACCAGAAGAAGACAACAAAGTCAAAGTTCCTACATCCAAAGCCTCCAAGAAAAATATGAATTGGTCCCAAGCCATGGAAGAGCTCAAAAAGGATTTTGAGAAGCAAGTGAGAGAAAGAGAGGAAAAACTGAGATGAGAAATGAGAGTGATGCAAGAAAATCATGCAAAACAAATCAACAGCTTGCTAAAGGAGACCTAAAAAAGTACTGAAGAAAACAACACTCTAAAAAATAGCCTATCCCAAATTGTAAAAGAGGGCCAAAAAGCCAATGAGTAGAAGAATGCCTTCAGAAGCAGAACTGGCCAAATGGAAAAGGAAGTCCAAAAGCTCACTGGAGAAAATACTACCTTAAAAATTAGAATAGAGCAAATGGAAGCTAGTAACTTTATGAGAAATCAAGACATTGGAAAACTAAACCAAAAGAATGAAAAAAATAGAAGACAATGTGAAATATCTCATTAGAAAAACAATTGACCTAGAAAATAGATCCAGGACAGATAATTTAAAATTTATTGGACAACCTGAAAACTGTGATCAAAAAAAGAGCCTAGACATCATCTTTCTAGAAAATTTGAAGGAAAACTGCTCTGATATTCTAGAACCAGAGGGTAAAATAGAAATGGAAAGAATCAACTCATCATCTCCTGAAAGAGATTCCCAAAGGAAAATTAGAGTTCCCAGGTCAAGGAGAAAATATTGCAGACAGCCAGATAGAAACAATTAAAATATTGTGGAAACAATCAGGATAACACAAGATTTAGCAGCTAATACACTAAGGGACCAGAGGGTTTGGAATATAACATTCTGGAGGGCAAAGAAGATAGGATTGCAACCAAGAGTCACCTACCTAGCAAAACTGAGCATAATTCTTCAGGGGAAAAGATGGATGCTAAGTGAAATAGTGGCCTTTCAAGCATTCTTGATGAAAAGACCAGAGCTGAATAGAAAATTTGACTTTCAAATACAAGACTCAAGAGAAGTATGAAGAGGTGAACAGGAAAGAGAAATTGTAAGGGACTTATTAAGCTTGAACTGTTGATATGTGTAACTCATGAGACCTTTGTCAGTATTAGGGTAGTTTGAGGGGAAAAAAAAATATGTGCATGTATGTATGTATGTATGTATAGATAAATAGATAGATGATAGATAGATGGATGGATAGATGGCACAGGTGAGTTGAAGATGAAGGAGTGATATCTGGAGAATAAAATTAATGTGGGAGAGAGGATTATACTAGGAGAAGGAGAAAGGTAGATTATCTCAGATATAACAGACAAGAAAAAGCTTTTACAGTGGAGGGGAAGTGGAAGAAGGTGTGAGGGAATGGGTCAATCTTATTATCAGTAGATGTGTCTTAGGAAGGAGTAATATACATACTCAATTGGTATGGAAATCTATTTTACCCTACAGGAAAATGGAGGGGGGAGGAAAGGGATAAAATAGCATGGGGATGATAGAGGGGGGTCAGATTGGGGAAGGGGGTAATCAGAAGCAAGCACTTCTGAGAAGAGACAGGGCCAAAAGAGAGAGTAGAATAAATGGGGGGATAGGATAGGATAAAGGGAAATATAGTTAGTTTTTCACAACATGACTACTATGAAAGTGTTTTGCATGACTACATATGTATAACGTATATTAAGTAGCTTGCCTTCTCAGTGAGGATGGGTGGAGAGGGAGGAAGGGAGAAAATTTGGAACCCAAAGTTTTAAAAGCGAATGTTAGAAATTATTTTCACATGCAGCTGAGAAATAAGATATACAGGCAATTGGGTATAGAAATCTATACTGCCCTACAGGAAAATAGAAAGGGAAGGGGATAAGAGAAGGGATAAGAGATAGGAGAAATGGCAGATTAGGGGAAGGGGTATTCAGAATGCATGATGTCTTGGGGTGGGGGCAGGGATGAGATGGGGAGAAAATTTGGAATTCAAAATCTTGTGGAAGTGAATGTTGAAAAACAAAAATAAATTAATGAATAAAGGGAAAAAAAGCTTGTCTAAACAACTTTAAATGTACATTTTTAAGGGGAGAGTCATGCAATATAATAACTAAAACAAGAAGAGTGGAGAAACATCTTAAATTCCTACACAGAGCTTAGTGTGCTTAGCATGGAAAAGAATTAAAGGAGGTATACCTGCCTTCAGTTACACGAAGCACCATAATATGGAGAAGGGATTAATTTTGTTATATGTTCCCAGAATAGAAAGAGTAGTTATGAGTGGAAATTGTAAAGAGGGAGATTTTGACTCAATAGATAAAAAAGCCTAATCAACATTGTTCCTTTCTCATCTACTTAGGCTTTGCTCCAATTCATTTCATAAGTGCTTCCATGCAAAAGGAAAAAAAAATGCTTCATTAGAACATATTCAGTTTCTCCTTAGCAGAGGCATTGAAGAGAAGGTGTGATAAGCACTGTCGAAGGGAGGAGGACTATTGGAGAAGATATTGTTGCTTGAGTGTAAGTTAAACACATGGCTCTTAAGGGGCCATTTTGACAGTCTATGATTGCATGAAAAAAGAAGAAAATTTAAAATTGAAGATTATTTCATGTAGAGACCTTTGTAAGGCGGGTCGTTATGAAGCACCTATATATCTCACTAATGTGCATGATATTTCATGGGAAATCATGTATTAATAACATTCAATTAAATTAATCATGAAGGAAACAGGTACTTTTCATATGATTAAGGGAAAGAACTTTATTCACATCCTTTCTTAGAAATATTTCCACCTTTTTTCTACCAAAATCTTTTCAGTATTTTTCCCTCTTCCCTCTTCCCTACTCAACATATATCCAAACAGTTGCTAAATCCTTTTGATTTTACCTACATAATGTCTGTTAACCTGCAGCATTAATTGTCCACTAATTTAATATCTCATTCTACTGCCTCTATTCTCTATATATGAAAAAGTGCTCTTCCTCATCTCTGCATAATGAAATCCTCTGAGCATAAGGCTTAGATGAGGTACCCTGTCCTCTACAAATACTGCCACTGACCTCACAGCTGAATGTGACCTCGTCCATTTATATTTTACTTTATAAAAGTGGTTCTCCAGGGGTGGGGAACCTATGGCTTTGAGGCCACATGTGGCCCTCTAGGTCCTAAAGTGCATTCTTCTGACTGAATCCAAACATCACAAAACAAATCCCCTTAATAAAAGGATTTGCTCTGTAAAACTTGGACTCAGTCAAAAGGCCGCACACAAGGACCTAGAAAACCACATGTGGCCTCGAGTCCCTGGATTCTGCAGCCCTATCTTGGACCTTTGAGTCACAAAACTTCACCTTTCTCTATCTGATCTCACCTTTAAGTAACTAGGTGACCATAGGTAAATGAATTCTCCCCTCTCAATCTCAGACTCTTTGTGGACAAAATGAGAATAATGATGCCTATAGTTTTTACCTCATACATTTTTGGTGAGGCTTAAAAGCAAGGATAAATACAATTTTTCCAACTCTAAAGCAAATGTCATGTCAGTATCATATGAAGTATTTTAAAAACTTAAAAGCCTTATGTAAATCACATTATTTTGGTGAACCATTTATTTGGGCGTCTCTTGAAATTTGGAACTGCCTTGATCTTACTTAGTTGAATTTGAGGGTCCTGAGCAATATATCTGTGGAGTTGATTTCAATGAGCAGAGATATCTCCTCAATCTGCACATAGTTTATATATAAAATCTATGACTACTTGCCAGGAATGTGGTTGAGGTTGTCCCTGTTAAGGTATGAACTGAACTAGATGAACTCTGAGCTCTAAAATTCTGTAAATCTGTGATTTTATTAATTTACTTTCACTGTGTAGTTGGAGCAAACATTTGATTTCCATATATCCACTTTACTTCCTTCAGATGGCTTGAATGACAATAGTAATTCATATGCTATATATGTGGCTCCAAGTAGACCAATATAGTCTTTTTTTGAAAAGCTCTGTCAAATTATCTCACTTTTAGGACTCTCTCCAGTGACTGAAAAGTCTGAATCTTGGGTTCATTGGTCTCTGATGATTTTCATTTTGGATTCCTTATCCATATTGTAACAAAGTTGTCACATCAATGAGAGAAGCATAGTTGAAATGCATATTAGTAAGTTAGGAAAGATAGACTATTCTATCAGAAACTCAGTTCAGTATTTTTTTTTTAATTTTGAGAAAAAAGATTTTGTCATATCCCTGATCTAGTAACAAACTTTCAGGGAATAAAGATGACCAGAATTTGAGTTTTCCTTTCACATTGGATTTGTTACCTCTCCCCTGTGTTGTAGACTTCACAAATACTTGTCACATTAGACAAAGATTTTTATATGATGATACATTCTAGAAAAATGCCCTGGGAGAAAACAAAGACAAAGAATTAATGTAATCACAAGAACATTAGAGTTGGAAGGAACTTTGGAGGTCAATCAGTTCAACCCTCTCATTTTACAAAAAGAAAAAAAAAGTAATATAATAATAATTATATATATATATAATATATGTAATAAATAAAAATAAATTAATAAAAATAAAAATAAAATAATTTGCCCAAGATCAATCAAGTAATCAACATCATGATGCAGATTAAAACCTAGGCATTCACATTTCTAATTCATACATCTTTTCATTTCATCTTATTTTGTAGACTTTAGAGAACTATTACTAACTTTGTTACTACTTGTTAAAAACTCTTTTTCCCCCCTTTCTTAGAGCTGGTCATTATGATGCAGTGCACTAGCTTTAATGACTTCTCGAGGGACACTATTGTAGGAACCTTCCTCCACGAGCAGCCATATACTTGGCAAGGAATTCTTAAGCTCTGTTGCATGGGAAATGAAGCAATTTTCCATCTCATTTGTCAGGGGGCATTATGTTCTTATTTTTCCCAGGAGAAATCTTTCTTTCAGCCTATGTGTTCACAAGGAAACTTCTCTGATAGCTTAAGAAAACAAACAAATGATAATTATAAATCATTAATAAACCACTTGTAATATTAGTATTTAATTTTAAAAAGAGAAGTATGTACCAATGTAGGGGACACTTCCAGCATGTATTTTTTCTTGAAAAAAAGTCTTTTATCCAGATTTAAACAGGGCAGAATTTCCTTTTTTTTTTTTATTTTGCCCTGAATATGGGTCAACCACTTACCCTGGAATATCTGTCTTCTGTGAAAAAGAAAAGAAGATTATTTTTTTAATCCATTTACAAATCAATTCAACAAATATTTCTTTAAGAGCTTACAGTGTGAAGACTACTGCTGTAGACACAGGAGGAAAATTAGAGCTACAGAATCTCAGAGTTGAAATGAACATGAAAGTTCATCTAATCCAACATACACAATAACAAGAATCTGCTCTACATCACAGCCAACAAATGCTCACCCAGTCTTTGCTTTAAGATTATCCAGTGAGAACCAACCTATTACCTCCTGAGGTAACCCGTTCTGCTTGGAGATAGATCCAATTAGTAAGATGCTACACATGCATGCTCGTGTGCACACACACGCGCACACACACACACACACACACACACACACACACACCCCTTATGCCAGCCATCATTTCACCTTCTATTCATCGCTCCTAGTCTCAACCTCTATGGCCAAGCAAAACAAGTACATTCTCTTTCCACATGAAAATGCTTTAAGTATTTGGGAATAACCATTACATTCCACCTACCTTTTCTTTTCTCCACGCTGAGATTTCATAGTTTCTTTAATCTATCTTCATGAGGTAAAAAATTATATTAAAATTATAAATTACAAATTTTAAAAATTATATATTATATAAATTATAAAATAGGGTCCTTACCCCATGGGCAAGTCTAGTAGGGAATATCAGTAAAGTCACAAAAATCAAATATTACCTTTTTTTCTTTAGAATTAAAAGAAATATCATTGTTCCATAAAGACAGGATTTAGAAATGGATTTCCTGCTTTGATTTCCATATACAAAATATTCAAATTTTTATCAAATTGAATTGGAATATATTAATTTTAATTATGTTAAAGTTATTAAAGGCAAATTTCCCTTACTATATAACGTAAGTTCATCATGTGTAGGAATGGTTTGATTTTTGTACTTACATTCCACTAGACCAATGCTTGCGTGTAGTAGACATATAATAAAAACTTACTGACATCAATTTCTATCATTATTTTATTGGTTCAGAATTTCTAAGTATTCTTATTATAAAACAACAGAATTTTTTTTTGTTTTGCTTTTCCATCTACATTAGTTTATTTCCTTGGAGAAATACACGGTTCAGAGACTTACCTTCCTTGTTTTTAAGAACGTGTGTGATTCCTACAGGATGACAGAGTCAGCATTCAAAAGTATCTTGAAATACTAGACAGAATTTGGGACTGACTTAAAAAAGATGACAGTAGTTTGAAATGCACTCTAGATTTAGGGAGATCAAATTTCACAGGGATCAGAGGAAGGATAGGAAAGATTCGGGTCTAAAATGCTACAGGATAAGTCAGCCTACAGGGGATGAAATCTCAAGAATAAAATTCAGATGACAAAAAAAAGTTCTGTTAAGCAGCAGGAAAAAAAAAAAACAGATGTTGTATGAAAAGATAGAAGTGGAGTAACAGAGAACTCATCAACCAGCTTTTTAAGTAGATCCCCTTCAAGTGAGTACCTACTTACAATATATTTCAGTACATGAATATAATGAGATATTACTATATTACTATGCAGTAAGAAACTACAAACATGATGAAGACAGAGAAGCAAAAAAAAGACTCATCCAAAGTGAAGTAAATAGCATTAGGAAAACATTATACACAACAACTACAACAATGTAAAAGGAACAAGCAACAACTACCAAGCAAGTTAGATTTTTTTGAAAATATGTATGAGTGAGAAGAAGATATTGGGAAATATGGGTTTTGCAAAAACAAAAGATATCAATAAAAAGTTATTTAAAATAAGATATATAGAGAAGATGGAAGCAAGGGCAGGCAACAGGATGGATACAAAAGCATGGCATGGGACCTTATGGAAGGTGTCAAGAGTACTTAATTAAGTATATGCTGGAGTTGGTCAGGAACACTACTACCTAAGGGGGAAAAAATTACTTTCTTTTGTTTGTTTGTTTTTCATTTGTTTTCATCATATAAGGTAGAAGGAAATCAAATGAAAGACTATTGTTTGGCCCCTAAAGGACAAAGATAACTGACAATATGACTAAAACAAAAATACTTCTTATTTTGCTTGTCTTTTCATTGCTAAGGAGAGTGATATTCTTACTGGTAGAAAGAGGTAAAAAATGGCTAATAGGAAGATGATAAATAAGGTAAGCAACAATAATAATAAATAATATTTATGTGGAACCTACTCTATGTCATGCACAGTTCTAAGTGCTTTAAAATTATTATCTCATTTGATTTTTGCAATAACCCTGGAAGTACGTATATTATTTAATCAATTAATCAATATTTATTAAGCACCTACTATGTGCCAGGAACTGTGATATGTTCTGTGGTTAAAAGAGGCAAAAATAGTTCCAATCTTCAAGGAATTTACAATATAGTGGAGACAACATGCAAAACATATACACAAAGCAAGGTATATACAGGCTAAATAAGAAATCATTAACAGAGAGAAGACACTTGAATAAAGAAGAGTTGGGGAAACTTCCTTTAGAAGGTTAGATTTTATTTGGGACTTAAAGCAAGCCTGTAAGGTCAGCAGTCAGATAGGAGTATGGAGAGTTATTCCAGGTATAAGGGAAAGCCAGAGAGAATACCCAAAACCAAGAGTTAGAATTTCTTGTTCATGGAACAGACAGGAGGCCAGTGTCACTGGATCAGAGTCTGAATAGAAGAGTAAGGCTTAAGAAGACTGGAAAGATACAACGGGGAAGGTTAATAAGGACTTAAATGCCAAACAGATTGTTTTGGTTTTGATCCCAGAGACAATAAGAAGTCAATGATTTTTTTTTTTTTTTTGCAGGGTGACATGAACCAACCTGAACTTTAGGAAAATCACTTTAATAGATGACTGGAGGATTGATGGGAGTGGGGGGAGAATTAAAGCAGGCAAACCTACCAACCAGCTATTACAATAATCAAGAAGTGAGAAGGGGGCATATTCAAGAGATATTGCAAAGGTGAAGTAGACAGGCCTTTACAATAGCTTGCATATGGGGAAGAAAGTGAGAGAAGTGAGGAATATAGGATGACTCCTAGTTTAAGAGCCTGGGGGACTGGGAGGATGGTATTGCCCTCTACAGTAATAGGAAAGATGAGGGAAGCACTTGGGGTAAATATAATGAGTTCTGTTTTGGGCATATTGAGCTTAAAATGTCTACTGTATATGCAGAATTAGATATCTGAAAGGTGGTTGAAGAGTGAAATTCAAGGTCAGTAAAGAGATGAGGCAGAAAAGGTAGATTTGAAAATCATCAGCATAGAGATGGTAATTAAAATGATGAGAGCTGATGAGATCACCAAGTATTATAAAGGGACAGAACCCTCAGGGACACTTACAGTTAAGAGGGCAAGAGCAGGAGAAGGATCCAGCAAAGGACCAGATAAGTTGGAGAAAAGCCAGGGGAGAGAAATGTCCTGAAAACCAAAAGGAAAGTGAACAGTGATGACAAGTGTCAAAGACTGCAGAAAGGCTAAAGAGAATGTGCATTGAGACAAGGTCACACAATTTGGCAACTAAGCACTTATTACTAACTGAAAATAGAACTTTCAGTGGAATGGCACAGCCACAATCTACAAGGCAATGGAGTAAGAAAAGAGTGAGAGAAGAGAAAATGAAGGAACCTATTTTAGATATTTTCAAGGATTTTCATAACATTTTATAAATATTTCTTCAAAAACATACATTGAGTTGAATGTACTTTTCTGTGAAGATGTCTTCAATCATCCCTTTCCATTCAAGTTGTAAATATATTAATGACACTTCTTAATACCACACAGTTCCAAGGAATTTACAACCTTTTCTTTTTCCTTTGCATTTCAGGATTTGCATAAAATTCCAAGAATTAAAAGATAGGTGAATTAATTTTTTGGAATTTTTCAGGTTCAATTGCTGAAAATTAAAGTTGAGGGTCTCATTCAGGTTCACAATTATAGGGGTGATGTCAGTTTCAAATTGAAGATACCTGACAACAAATCCAATGCCTTGTCCATGAGAGTTTTTCTCTCAAATTTTATGGATAGATTTGCCTCAAAATTGAAATATTGGGAGACATCATACAGAGAGAGTCCTTGCTCACACAAATGCGTCTTTTCCAAAACCTTCTGCAAGGCACTAATGCTTTACATCAAAATAAAGGCATAGATTTTTCTACAATTTGCAATAATTAAGAGCTTCCAAATGAGCAACTTTCATACTTATTTCAGAATGCAATTATTTTCATGTACTAAAATCCTTATATGTATCATTATTAAAATTAATGTTCTCAAAAAAAAGTCATTTAAAGCTCTTTTTTTTCCTCCTAGAAATATTTACTTCTCTTTCCCTGACTAATGGTTACAGAAATGTTGAGGAACCTCAGAGTAATTGCTACACCATTCATTATAAAATCTAATTGATGCAGGAGGCAAAAATGTAAAACTAATTTCCTTGCAGTATTTATTTCACACTGATGCTCATTTGCCTTTTAAAAACATTTTAGAAAAAAAACTATATAAATGCAGATAATGCATTTGTAGAAAGAGTAGTAAATCAATCTGACACTGGTAAACTACAAAGAACCACACTGGATATGTCAAAAAGGATAGACATAGAAGGAATTAGATTCCCTTGAAAAGTGGAATTGATAAAAGAATTGTAGGCCGAGACTGTAGGAGGCAAATGTGTTAGAATGTTTTGCTAAAAACATCTTCCACACTGTTTGTCTTTTATGTCTTCACTGTTTCAGAGGATGGATTAAGGAAATCCAGGGCATAACACTGAACCACAGATAGCCAGACATCAGAAATGTAAGCAACATTCTTGACATTCAGCACTTTTTCCCCCTGTATTATTTAATGTCTATTGTCTACCTAGCCTGTGCAGTTAACAATAATCAAGGGGGTCAATAAAAGCCAGCATAGGTTCATTAACAATAATTTGTGAAAGACTATTTATATTGATACAGATAATAGGTTGGTAGATGACGGAAACTCTATTATACACATAGAATACCTGAATTTCAGCAGGGAAGTTAATGAAGTTTCTCATTACGCTGAGGACAAAAGTAGGCACAGTGAATGAAAGTGCAGGAAGGACAGATTCAAAACTGATTGACTGCTTCTACCTAAGAGAAGTCATTGGTGGTTCAGTGCCAAATTGGGGATAAGTCTCTATCGAAATGTCCCAGATATTGTCCTTGAATCTTTTGGGCTTGATATTTTACCATGAGATGGAAATGCTTAATATTGGATGACATATAGATGACATGCTTAATAATCCTGCGGATGATATAGAACTGGGAAAGATAGTCAAAGTATTGTAGAACTGGAATTTTTAAAAAATGATGTCATGATTGGAATCATGCACCAAATATATCTATATCTTTATCTACATATATACCTACATCGATATGTATCTATCTATCTATCTACTTTTATAAGGATAACTTTGAATTACTTAGTATAACTTCAAGATGTCAAATAGTAAGTAATCAACAATAACAACAAAGCTATTAAGCATGTATTTTATTCCAGGCCTGATAGATGATAAAGGTTATAAACATACACACTAAAAAATTAGAGAATCAATGGTCGAAATGAACTTACATTCTGGTAGGTGAGGACAACACATATGGGGAGCGGGGACCAGAGAAAAGAGATTTCGCCTGGGGTGATAGTTAGGCAAGGTATTTACTGAAGCCAAGAGTCAGTCAATTATGAGCCATCTTTCCATAAGCAGTTGTGGAATTGATTTGATTACTACTCTTAGAGCAAGAAAGACAGTACTTCATATGTGTAAGTATATGTGTATGAATGTATATATGTGTACATTTATATATTATGCATATGCATATGTTTGGGGAGGGGAAGGATGGGCGTTGTGCAAACAATTTGAATGGCTGGCTGGATAGGCTATAAAGCACAGTCTGGGACTGGATAGATATTGCATTAGGAGAGTTTGCACTCATTCATTCACCAATCAAAACAGCTTAGTCTCAGCCAGACTTTTAAAGCTAAAATGATTAACCTTCCCAGGAAGCAGTGACATGGTCTCTACAGGTATAGATGGTGGTGTTCCAAGTAGAGCAGAAAAAGGACTGTGGCAGGGGAGATGGAAAATTGTCCTACTAGCTATTTGAATGGAATGCTCAGTTAAGGGTATAACAGAGTAGAAAATATTTGATGTGGAAAATTTAAGCTGTTTAGTAGAATGCTATCTCAATCTCTCAATATTTTTTTTTTATTGTGGCAGCCAAAAAAAAAATCTGATGTGATTTGGACTATATTCACAGAAACATATTTCTAAAAACCGAATTCCTTATCAATGAGAAACAATGTGATAACGTGGCAAACAGTATTGCATTGAAGAAGAGTTGGGTTTAAGTCCTGCATTTGACATATTATAGCTTTGTTATCATGAGCATTCTATTTCTCACTGCTTTCTGGCAACTCTCTAACAGTATAAACAACAAAGTAGTTAAGGATTTGAATTAGCACATGTAGTTTCAAAACAAGAAGTTCCCACACTGATTAAATCACAGATTTATTTTTTTTAAGTCAACAAACACTTATAAAGTGCCTATTATTGGGGGCAGCTAGGTGGTGCAGTGGATAGAGCACTGGCCTTGGAGTCAGGAGGACCTGAGTTCAAATATAGCCTCAGACGCATAACACTTACTAGCTGTGTGACCCTGGGCAAGTCACTTAACACCATTGCCTAGCCAAAAGAAACAGACAAACAAACAAACAAACAAACAAATAAATAAATAAATAAAAGTAAAGTGCCTATTATGTTCTAAGTTTTGGTGATATAAAAATAGTTCAAAAGTCTGGCTCTCCAACTTCTTAAAATGTGAGTCTGCTACTACACAAATCATATAAATTTATACTGTTATTGCACTCCAGCTTTGAGTTCACACAAATTGAATTCAATCTTAGTTGTTTATTACGAATCACTGTTTGGTTCATACCACCACCCAGGGCATCCCTTTAGAATCTCACAATATAGATTATGTCTAGGTCTTTGCACATGCAGGTAAAAAGTAGCCTCAGCTCTTACTCACTGAAGCTAATGATATAATTCAGATATAGAAAAAAAAATGAAAACTTTATTTCACCCAATAGAAAGAGTGCAAAATCACAGCAGTTCAGAAACAGGCTTGATAAGTCTTCTTCATTGCCTTATGTATTCTGACCTATTCCCAAGGAATCTATATGATGTTCTAGGTACATAACAATACTTGGTGGGAGAATTCCTAGGAAGAACTAGTCACTAGAGATGAAACAAAAGCCATGATCATAAAGAATATTTAGTGGACATTCTTGCTTCCAGTGGAAAACATGGAAGCTTTAGAGACAGTTTCTGAGATAAAAGATTTGTGCTTGAGATGACAAAGAGTCCTATTATTTGGCAAAGCCAAAAGTGCTAATGAATCAGTAGATATTTAGAAAGAAGTACCCTACTTACAAGGTCTTCTTCCTTTAGGGACACGAATCATGTCAGGACAGTTTTCAGCCATTTCCTGAGAGGAGTTGAGGAAAGGGGCAACTTGCCCTATTTTCCACTCCAGACTGCCTGTGGCCACGATCACATGGCATCTGAATGACAGGTCCAGCTTTAGCAATGCTAAGCCTGGGTTTGGATAGTCTCTTTGTGTTCCTTCCTAATTTCAGATGAAAGATCTATCTAGAGACAAAAAGATATAGGCTTGGGAGCAACCTTATGAGATAGAGAGGTCTGGAGATCTTTTGTTCCATTGTTTCAGAGTCAAATGATGGCAGGGAAAAAAAGTACTCCAGAAATCATTCCAGAGTTCTTAGAAAGGATGGCTAATGACAAAAGAATTAGCCCAAATTTTGCCTTCTTACCATCAGAAATGTGAGGCAGGATTGTTTAGACTATATCAAGCTGATGTGAAATGTAAAATACCCAGTGTGGTAACCTTCTTTATAATCTAATGAGGTTTAAATATTAGCCTCCCAAGAGCTTGTAGCAGTAATTAGAAGTTAAATTGATGAACCCTCCTTTAAGGGTTTTTGTGTGTATGTGTGTATGTGTGTTTTTATTTGTTTCTTTTATTTTAATCAGATACTTGCTTATGAAAGTGTGGTGTTAATCATTTCTTTTGTGTGTAGTTAGTAAATTCCTATTCAGTTCCTGATTCAATTTTACATTGAGCCCCATTCTCCTTCTCCTTTGGGGGAAACATAGGACATGAGCTGTAATCTAAAACAGAGGTAATTAATTTACCACCATACTAGGTTTCGGGCTTAACTAGATGAATAGAGATGAAAAAAAGGACCCATCTCACTGGTACATGGGCACTCCTAAGACTGAACCTGGTTCAAATTACATGACTTGGGAAAGGCAGAACCAAGATGGAGAAGTAGAGAAGCATTCAGCTGAGCTCTTCCAAATTCTCCACCAAACAACTCTAAAAGAATACCTGAAATAGAATTCTGGAGGACCAGAAGGAACAAAAGGTCAAAGGAAATGATTTTCCAGCCCAAGACAATGGAGATTGGCAAGAAAGGTCTGTTTCACAATTGTTTGTGGATTTCAAGAGTGCAGGACAAGTAATATAGGTAGTAAAGCATCAGCAGCTTCTAGAAATCTCAGCCCACAGAAAGTGACAGGGTTGAATAACTGGTCAGAAGGAGATTGTTGGGTAGCCTTTGTTGGTACTAGGTACAGGACACAGTCCCAGGGCCAAAAGGAGTAGAAGTACTTGAAGTCTCAGAGTAGCAAGGGCCCAGGTCACAGTTCCAGGGAAGAAAGGAGTGCTTATGTCCCTGATAGGAAAGTAGGGATGCTGGTCTTGATTTTAAGACAGAGGGGAGCACAAGTTAATGTGATTGTAGGGGAGTAGGAGAACTGAGCAGAATCCAACTTTAACATAAAGTTAAAAGTCAGGAAACAGGTTGGAAAAATGAGCAAACAACAACAAAAACAACACACACACACACACACACACACACACACACACACACACACACACATGACCATAACAAATTACTATTACAGGGAAGGTCAAGCCAAAAGAAGAAGAATACAAAAAAAAAAACCTAGAAAAAGAAATAATTCTAAATCTTCAACTAAACAACAAATCAGAAATCCTGAAAATCAACAGAGACATTAATAAAACTGGGAGTATGAAAACTATTGAACTAATAAATAAAATGAGGAACTGGTTTATGGAAAATATAATTTTGAGTTTTGGTTAATTTTATTAAAAACAGAAAGAAGAAACAGAAATTAAGAGTATTAAAAATGTAAAAGTTGATTTCATTATTAATGCTGAATCATATGCCAATAAATCTGACAATGTAAGTGAAATGGATGAATATTTACTAAAATACAAATTGTCAATATTAACAGAAGAGAAAATAGAATATTTAAATGACCCCACATTACAAAAAAAATGAATAGCCATCAATGAGCTCCCTAGGGAAAAAAAAAATCCCCAGGACCAAATGGACTCACAAGTGAATTATAACAGCCATTAAGGAATAATTAATTGTGATACTACATAAATTATTTGGAAAAAGTAGGGAAAGAATAAGTTATACCAAATTCCTTTTACAGCACAGATTTGGGGCTGATTCCTAAAACAGAAAGAGCAAAAATAGAGAAAGAAAAATATAGATAAATTTCCCCAATTAATATTGATGTTTTACACACACCACACACACACACACCACACACACACACACATATATATAATCACTATGACCAGGTAGTTCTATACTAGGAACGTAGAGTTGGTCAATATTAAGAAAAGTATCAACATAATTGACCAAATTAATAACAAAACCAAAACAAGTCACATGATTATCTCATTGCATGAAGAAAAAGCTTTTGATAAAATACTATACTAATTCCTATTAAAAAGTACTAGAGATAATAAAAAGTAAATGGATGTTTTCTTTAAATGATAATTAGTATCTATATCAAACCATCAGCAAGCATTATCTGTAATGAAGATGAGCTAGAAGCCTTTCCTGTAAGATCAGGGGTAAAGCAAGAATATCAATTATCAGCATCATTCCATATTGTTCTAGAAATGCTAACTATAGACATTAGAGAAAGAAAATAAATTCAAAAAAATTAAAATAGGCATTGAGGAAACAAAACTAACACTCTTTGCAGATGGTAGTACAGATACAGAAACCTAGTGAATCAACTGAAAAACAAGTTGAAATAATAAACAGCTTCAGCAAAATTGAAGGATATAAAATGAGACCACATAAATTATCAGTGTCTCTATATATCACCAACAAAATCCAGTAGGAAGAAACAGAAAGACAAATTCCACTAAAATAATGGCAGAGGGGGTGGAGCCAAGACTAAAGAGTAAAGACAGGGATTTGCCTAATCTCTCCCCAACTCACTTCCAAAGTTAAATAATGCCTCAAAATAAATTTTGGAGCAGCAGAAACAACAAAAGGATGAGGAGAAGCAATTTTCTAGACCAAGACAACTTGAAAATGTGGCAGGGAAAGGTGTATCTCGTTGTGTTGAGAGCAAAGCATAGAATAGCGCAAACCATTCCAGCACAGACAGTGCCTACTGAGCCAGCAGCAGGCCTTGGAGGCAACTGAATCAGCAGTGCAGGTAGTTTCCTGAGCTCTCAGCACACAGAAGGTAAAGGGACTGGACAACTAGTCAGAATGTGATTACAGAGGACCTTTTGCTGGCAATAGGTCCAGGACTTTGTCGCATTGCCCATACATAGCTTCAGGTCACAGTTTCAGGGCAAGGAGGAACGTTAGCAGTAGCAGTGATGGTGGTCACAGTTCCATGTCAGACAAAAAAGTGCTTGTGGTCACTCACAGACCAAAGCACAGGCCAGGAGAGCAGTGACCATACCTCCTTTATATCATACCATTTTGGAAGTACTGAGAGTTTGAAGACCCACAGAGGTAGCTCTCAAAACAGCTACACAGAAAACCAGAGGCTTGGAACATTGTCCCTTCCACTATGGGAGCAGAGCCAACATAATGTTTAAAGTTAGAAAATAAGCTGGAAAAAAAAAACAATCAAAAAAGAACTGACAATAGAAAGTTATTATCAAGACATGGAAGATCAAACCACAAACTCAAAAGACAATAAAATCAAAGCAGCTATGTGCAAAGCCTCAAAGAATGAAGTGAGTTGTACTCAGTTGACCTAGAAGAACTTAAAAAGTATTGTAAAAATCACATAAGAGAGGGAGAAGATAAATTTGAAAAACAAATGAGATTGATACAAGAAAATTATGAAAAAAAAGGAGGTAATAGTTTGGCAAAGTTGACATGAAAATACTGAAGAAAATAACATCATAAAAATACGCCAAATGGCAAAAGAGGCACAAAAATCCACCGAAGAGAATTCCTTTAAAAGCAAATTTGGCCAAATGGGAAAAAAAAAAAAAGATTTACAAAAATTCGCTGATGAAAAGAACTCCTTAAAAAGTAGAATTGAAGAAATGGAAAATGAGGTACAAAAGCTCACTGAGTTAAAAAAAATCATTAAAAATGAGAATTAGGCAAGTGGGAGGTAATGACTCCATGAAATATCAAGAAACAGTAAAACAACAATCAAAAAATGAACAAAAATGAAGAAAATGTGAAATATCACATTGGAAAAACAATTGACTTGGAATATAAATTGAGTAGAGATAATGTAAGAATTACTGCACTACCTGAAAGCCATAATCAAAAAAAAATGCCTTCACTTTCTAGAATCAGAAGGCAAAATATAAATTGAAAGAATGATCTCAAAATTGAAACTCTCAGGAATATTATAGACAAATTCCAGAGCTTCCAAGTCAAAGAGAAAATATTGTGAGCAGACAGAAAGAAACAATTCAAATATAATGGAAGTACAATAAGGATAGTATATGATTTAGCAGCTTCTATGTTAAAGAATAGGAAGGCTTGGAATATGATATTTCAGAGGGCAAACCACAAATCACCTACCCAGAAAAACTGAGTATACTTCTTCAAGGGAAAATATGGATATTTAATGAAGGTGAGGACTTTCAAGCATGATTGATGAAAAGACTAGAGTTAAACAGAAGATTTGAATTTCAGATATAAGACTCAAGAGAAGTATAAAAAGGTTAACAGGAAAAAGAAATCACAAAGCATTGTTAATTGTTTACATTCCTACATGGGAAGATGACACTTTTAACTTCTAAGAATTTCCTCAATATTAGAGAAGTTAAAAGGAGTGTACATAGATTAGGGATTTAGGTGAGTCAATTACATTGGTGTGATATCTAAAAATTAAATATAGATGTGAGAAAAAGGAATGAACTGGGAGAAAGGGGAAGAAAAAGTATAATGGGGTCAATTATTTCACCTAAAAGAGATGAGAAATAATGTATATAGTGGAGGGGAAGAAGGGCAAGTTTTGGAGGAATGCTTGAACTTTACTCTCATCTGAAGTGGCTGAAAGAGGGAATAGCATGCACATTCAGTTGGGCACAGAAATCTATCTTACTTATAGAAAGTGGAGAGAGGAAGGAATAACAGAAAGAGGGGAGTGCTTAGAAGAAATGGGCATTATTTTCAGAACATAATGCAATCAAATTACATTCTATAAGGGGCAGTGAAAACATTGATTAAAATTAATTGCAAAATAAGTAATCTAATCCTAAAGAATAAGTAAATCAAAGAACAAATCATGAATTGTATCAATAACATCATTAAAGCAAGTGATAGAAATGAGACAACTCACCAAAATTTATGAGATGCAGCCAAAGCGGTACTTAGGGGAAAATTTATACCTCTAAATGCTTAAATTAATAAAACAGAGAAAGAATAGATCAATGAATTGGGCAAGAAACTAAAAATTACTATAAAAAGAACAAATTAAAAATCCTCAATTAAACACCAATTTAGAAATCCTGAAAATCAAATAAGACTAATAAAATTGAAAATTAGAACCATTGAACTAATAAAACCAGGAGCTATGTTTTTTTTGGAGGGATGAAAAAATAGAAAATTAATTGGTTAATCGGATTCTAAAAAAGAAAGAAGAAAAGCAAATCACCAGATTCAAAAATGAAAAGGGTGAATTGAACACCAATGAAGAGGAAATTAAAGCAATTATTAAGAGCTATTTTGCACAATTATATTTCAATGAACCTAACAATCTAAGTGAAATAGATGGATATTTGGAAAAAAATATATAAATTCCCCAGATTAACAGAAGAAGAAATAGAATACTTAAATAACTATTTCTTCAAAAAAGAAACCGAACCTGCTATCATTGAGCTCCCTAAGAAAATGTCCTGAGTACCAGATGGATTCACAAGTAAAGGATAATTAATTATAATACTGTATAAACTATTTGGAAAAACAGGCAAAGAAGGAATCCTACCAAATTACTTTTACAATACAAATATGTAACTGATATCTAAACTAGGAAGAACAAAAACAGAAAAAGAAAAATATAAACAAATTTCCCTAATATATATTGATGCAAAATACAGCAATATATCACAAAGAAAGGGTATTATCAACAGGTAAATTTTATACTAGTAATTCAAGGCTGGCTCATTATTAGGAAAACTATTAGTATAATTGACCACACAAATAACAACACTAACAGAAAATATGCTATATAAATGCAGAAAGAACTTTTTGGCAAAGTAAAACACATTTCTATTAATAACATTAGAAAGCATAAGAATAAATGGAGCTTACCTTAAAATGATAAGTCTAAAGCCATCATCAAGCATTACCAGTAATGGGAACAAGCTAGAAGTCTTTCCAATATAATTGGGGTGAAGCAAGGTTGCTTATTATCACCATTATTGTTCAATATTTTACTAGAGAAAGAATTAGAATAGTCAGTGAGAAAGCAAATCCACCACTCTTTGCAGATAATATGATGGTATACTTGGAAAATCACATAGAATAAACTAAAAAAAAAACTATTTGAAATAACTAACAACTTTAACAAAGCTGCAAGAGATAAAATAAGACGACATAAATCATCAGCATTTCTGTATATTACCAGCAAAGTTCAGTAGAAAGAGATAGAAAGAGGAATTGCATTTGAAATAACTATAGACAATGTAAAATATCTAGAAGTCTGCCTGACAAGACAAACCCAGGAAGTATATAAACGTAGTCACAAAACACTTCACATGAAGTCAGATCTAAAAGATTTGAAAAATATTACTTGCTCATGGGTAGGCCACATCAATTTTTAAAAATGACAATTCTACCTAATTAATGTATTTATTCAATGCATACCAATAAAACTACAAAAACATTAATTTATATAGATAGAAAGAATAATAACAAAATTCATCTTGACGAACCGATGGTCAAGGTTATCAAGAGAATTGGTGAAAAACATGGGAAGAAAGGTGTCTTAGTGGTATCAAATTGTTGGTAAAATGGACTAGCAATAACAGAATTAGCAAAATACATAGATGGGAGAGAGCAGAAGAAAGGCAGGACACAAAGAATAGTCCCATTTAATTGTGAGGTAGATTAAGTAAAGAGGAATAGTATGAAATGAGGCTTAAAAAACAATTTGGAGTGTGAATGGCAAGTAGATGACAGATTTAAGTACTGCTATGTATAAAACTAGATGTCAAGGATGAGGAGGAATGACTCTTTTACCATTTTGTGATTATGAAGCTGAGTAATCAGAAAGATAATTTTGCCAGCAACAAAAATAAACAGCTTAGGAAAAGGTGTTTTCTGGGAAACAATGAGTTCACTTCTGAATATGTGGAATTTGAGGCACAGGTGAGCCATTTAGGTGAAGGTTTCTAGGAGTGAGTCAGAGAAATGTGATTAAAGGTCTGAGGGGAATTTAGGGAAATACACTTGCATATAAGTGTATATCTATATCTATATCTATCTATCTATATGTATGTGTGTATATATATATATATATATATATATACACACACACATACACATACACACATATATGCACACACACATATATGCACCCACACATATACTGCATGGACTTCATAATAATCAAAGCTCTCAGAATTAGTTATTACAAGCGAAAGAATTTAGAGATAATTATTGTTGTTGTTTTTCCTTTGTTCTCAAAGAAGACATGACTTAAGGGAAGTGATGCATGACATGCAAGTCAACTAAATTTAAGTGAGGGTGGGCTGTGCAAAATCATGAGCCTCACTTTCTCCTCTGTAGCCATCTGAGTCTACTTGCAAAATATAGATCAGAACCAGTGGAAATGACCCTTGACGCAGTGGGAGACCTTGGCTTTTTTAAGCTATGGTCTTTAACAGGTCTCAGTTTTATTGAGGCAGCACCCATTCAGTGATTAAGACTAGGCATGAAATGAGGCAGATAATGTCCTCTTTATCTAGTAAAAAAAAAAAAAATCAATCTGGGAGGGAAAGACTTTCAGAGTTTTGGCCAAAACAGAAACAGCTGCTATTTACATTCACTCAGAGCTCATTAGGGTCCAAACAAGGACCAAAAAGAATGGTACCAAATATGAAGTGTAGATACAAAGGTTTTGGTGTAGATACAAAGGTTCAAATCTAATTCTAGGCCTCAGACATAGAAAACTGGAAGCAACAATACCTTATTCCCAACTAATGTCTCATGAAATAATTTTAAGTATATCTTACTTATACATCTTTATATCTTCCATAGTTATTTTTTTTTCATGTAATACTCTTAATATAGCAGGTGATCAATAAGGTTTTTTTGAAGGAATAAATGTGTGGATGAATTATAAGAATAACAAATGTTAGAAAAAATTCAAAAACAACATAAAATTTAAAAAAGATTTTCTGATTAACATTTTAATTAAGAACATATTTTTGAATTTCTGAGAAACTGCAATTTTTGATATGCAGTAAAAATTTAATATCTGCATTCATGAACATTTTTTCTAATTAATATTTCTCAAACTTACATTTTTGATGTCATCTAGAAGTTGGGTTTACATTATTTTAATTGTGAATTTAAGAAAAAAAACAAGAAATCTGTGGATCCCTTGTTTTTGCAGTAGAATTTCTTTTTGGAAGTAAAGCATGAATTCCAAATTTAGTATATCCTGCTGGGAGAAAATAGGTAGGCCTGCACACATCATGCTTCAAAGATTTTTTCTATTATAGAAGGCTATGGGAACATAACACCTTCAAACGTGATTGCCTTAATGTATCTCAGGCAGATGTAGAAAGTGTCCCTGCCAATGAGTTGTCCTCAGTGAAAGAAAGCTGATATAAAATTTAGTAACCAAACAAGTATGCTGTTTTTATTATTTGTAATTTTAGCAGTTCCTAGCAGTTCCTTCATATTTTAGTTGTCTTCAGAGGTGTACTGATTATCAAAAGGCATGTCAAAAATACTCTGGCCAAATGGGGCTGATTTTTTTTTTCTTTTTTCTTTTGGCTGTGGAAAATAACAAAACAAGGAAAACGTTAAAAAAAAAATTCTAGTAGTTTGTGGCCCTCTTCCACTTTAGGAGTGATGGTGGCAGAACAGTGGGAATGCAGTTAGATGGTACTAAGAATAAAATAATTGTTAGGGATCAACCTTTAATTGGCCTGTTGGGTAACCTAAAATGTTGGTCCATTGACAAGCAAGTGGACACATTCTAATCTTAATTTTTTTTTTCTATAAACAAAACCATTAGAAAGAAGGGGGTTGTATCTTTATGTAATGCTGGGTTATATTTACTGCTTAGAGAGAAACAAAGAAAGGAATAAGAAGAATGAGTTTAATTAGACATCTAGAACTTACAGAAAACATTATTTCATGGGACATTTCATCATTAATTACTGAAATACTAATCACAAGTAATTGATGACATTAAATAATGCAGAATAATAAAATGGAATGAAAATAATTTCATATTACTCCCAGCATCAGGTGCTGAGGACAAAATAATAGAGAAATTATATGTAGAATTTTATAAAACCCTTCAAATCAAATCAACATATATGAAGATTTTATGGAAAAAAAATATGGGAAAGGGTAAGGATGAGAAGATACATATAAAAAAGTATGGTTCAGGAGAAACAACAGAGTCCAAAGACTTTTAAGTTTTACAGAAGTCTCACACCAACATACTAACAGCAATTTCTTAAAAAAAAGAAGAAGAAGAAGAAGAAGAAGAAGAAAAGAAAAGGAATGAATTGGTGAATTCTGGACATGGCAAGCATAAAATAACATGATAAAGAAAAGAGCTAACTATATTTCAACTGGCAGGAAAAGCTTTATTGTGGATATGGCAGTAATTCCTCAGTCATCAGTCCATGCAGAGTTAAATGATTAGCTATGTCAAATTAACATCAGAATTTGTAGCATACTAATAATAATAAACAAGAATGACAGAAAGCATACCATATGACTAAATGATTTAACCTCAGATCTTTAAACACATTTTTGAACATTTTAAAAAATGTTTATGTATAACAGGAATGGCACAGACAGCAACAACAAGAAAAATTTTATTCAGACTTTAACCAGTATAAATATGTTCTTAGAACAAAGAGATAAAAAAGTATAGAAAATGTTTTAGGCAACATCTGACTTACTTGATAAACAAAAGAGAGAAGACTTCAAGAGACAAGGGCAGTTTAGAATGTAAACACATCTGTAAAATACTGTAAAGAGTGATGATGGGTAATTATGAGTAGCAGTTTCTCATAAAACAGAGAGAAGCAGTGGAATGTAAAACCAGTTTAAAGAAAGCTTGGCAAGACAAACAGCTAAGAAAACTTATTGCAAGGGAATTTGAAAATAAAAGTGGAAGAACTATAAGGGGAAAGAATGGAAAGTTTTTGCAAAAACTACTTCAAATATTCTTAATTATTTTCATTTCCACTCCACAACAGCCTTGGAGTCACCGCTGGATTGTCTAGCTCTGATTTGATCTTAACTTGCCTAGGCTCAGTCTTCTTGGCCACTCCTTGGGCTTCTCGACACCATATCGTGGGGCACATGTCCTTTACGTGTTGTATCCCTTCAGTAAAATAAAAAAAGTTCCTTGTTTGTTTGCTGGAATTTATATGCCCCAAACTTAGTATGATGCCTGACATGTATTAAGAATTTAATAAATAATGTGCTCGCTCTCTCTCTCTCTCTCTCTCTCTCTCTCTCTCTCTCTCCCTCTCTCTCCCCCCATGTATACTATGTGTATACACACACACACACACACACACACACACACACACACACACACATATATCCATCTATCAAGAATAGTGGAAACACCACACTTGGACTTTAGTATCCCAGTTTCCAAAGTTCTAATAGATAATTTATCAATGGCACTCATGAAAAAAAGAAGAAAAAATAGCTTATCTGAATCAAGGCTACATAGCTGTGAGAGCCATGCTAGAAGTGATCCAACTGTGAAAGCAATGATGCACAAGCTTTCTGAAGGACAAGATACCTAAGAAGTGGGAAAAATGTCAGACTTAATGCTAACAAAAAATGGCTGAGGGAATATAAATTCAAAATATTTTGTCCATTCTCTCATCTATACAAAATCTTTGTGAGAGTCATCTATATGTGAATTGAGAGCATTCTCGATGAGGGTGTTAGTAAAAAAAAAACATAAACTCTCAAAGAAGTGATATTCAAAAACAGACCACATTTTTCCCACCTCACAATTAACTGAAAGATGTAAATCTAAAAGATGCCATTGTACATTTGTTGATTACTGTGTTGGTTATCATGGGAAAATGCATCTATTTTAGGAGATTAAATGCAATGTTGCAGGTGCTTTTCTTGCAAGTTGTCTCCCAAACTGAAATCAAAATTATTGAGAATTTCTAAGGAAATGTAACAATCCAAATAATTCTGTTCAATGACCATGTGGTAACAAACCCTAGGTGAGGCAAAAACAAAACAAAACAAAACAAAACAAAAAACATGGAGATTTACATTCACAGAAGAAAATTAATCTGCTTGTGGAGGAGATGAAGCTGACTCAAGGTGGAAGACAGGTTCCCTGTAGACAGTGAAATCTTCTAGATGATGCTATTTGTAGATGATATTATATTTATTTCATGAAGCCCTAAAACACCATAGAGCTCACTAGAAAAGCTCATTAATCATTCAAAGGAGATTGGCTTGACCATTCACACAGGAAAGACAAAGTAGGTAAAGAGATGTCTAATGCCCAGATTTCAACTGAATTTGGATGGAAACTCAATAAAGTTTGCCCATCAATATATACGTGTGAGAAAATACAGATAGACAATGACCTGAGATCAGAGTTGAAAAGGAGAAAAGTAGGCTGCTTTGTTTTCAGAAAATTGCGAATCTTTTTCTTTTCAGAAAGTTGCAAATCATGAGCTTCCCATGAACAAAAAGGCCTATCTTTTCAATACTAACTACCAGTGTTGTTTTCTGACAGTGAGATGTAGAATGCTAAAGTCTCTGAAAAATTAAGATGAGTATAACACAAAAGATAATGGAGAAAAATGTAGTATTTATAAACAACCTTTATCATATAACAAACACAACAAACCAAACCTCTAAAGAATAAAAAGGAATAAAGGACATCATCAAGTATGTCATGAAGAGAGGCTAGGTTACCTGGGCAGTGAGAAGTGACAGGCAGGGAACCAAAATATTCCATTGGCACTTGACCTTAGGAGAAAGGAAGGGTGGGCACCCTATAAATTATTAGACAAACCCTCACCACTGGGGTGAATATTCAGAAGAACATGGACAAGAATCACAGAGGATGGACAGGTTTGGAGCCACATCTTTGGAGGGAAATCCCAAATCAAGAAAATCACAGATCAGTTTGAATATTTGAGAATCATAGATATTCATATGGTGTATGAGAGATGTGTTTAGGTGTACCCAGACTGAAAAAAAAAATGGCATGTGTGTATCATTTTAAAATCTAGTTGTTTTTCAATAGTTTTATTTCTTTAGTTTTATGAATAAAAATTACGTCTTTTAAGATTGACTATTCAATAAATGTTTATCTGTAAAATAATCAAAATGTACAACATAATGCAATGCATGGTGCATGCTTATGTCACCTTATATTTTTAGTGTGTTTCATCACTCTCTGTACAAATAGAAAAAATTACTATCAATTGTACTAAGGTAATTAATTTGTGGTTTTATAGATAATATATATGTATAGAGATAATATATATCTGTATTTATATCTATATATCTACACATAGAGACAGAGAGAGACAGACAGACAGAGACACAAGAAGAGCTACTGTTGCAGAAAGCTGAAATTATATTCATGAGGTTTTGATTTTCATACTTACCCTCAAATAGATCTGAAGCAAGTTTAGTTTTCCTTTAGTAGTATAGGATAAATCCAACCTACAACAGGCACTCAGGCCATGTATCCCCTTTTCCCTCAAACCATGCATACTACTAAGTGAAATCTGAAATGTAATTTCCCTAGAAATTGTACACTATATGTGAAACCTGTGCTCTTTCTGTGAAAGACAATACTCTTTGGGTGTTGACTGAAAGGACCTTTGAGGTCAAATGCATTTTGAGAACCTGATGTTAGTTTCCTTCTGCAGTCAATAGCAGTAAAGGGCACATATTCTGTGCAGTGAGCAATAGAATAACTCATATTGCTGCTAACCTTAGGGAAAGGATTGAGATTCTTTTCTGATTTGCTCTGAGGAAGTATTCTCTGAATGTGTGAATAAACAATTCAGAGGTCCAAAAAGATTTTATATGCATTTGTGTATACATACACATGCATGTCTACACACATCTACACAGAAAAAGAGAGAGACAGAGACAGACAGAGAGACCAAGACAGAAATTCACCCAGATGGCTAGCTTTTAAAATCCAACTTTTATTTCTATTGTTTAATTGCACTTGACAAAAAAAAAATTGGAGTTGACAGAATGTGTTTACCTTTCAACGGTAATGATTTGAATCACATGGAAAAGCGTATCTAGAACCTTCAGAGCAATTTGGGATCACTTCTCTTTCCTCGCAGAGGGTGCAGATTTCCCAGTAGCACTCATGAGTGTTGATTATGACTGCTGTTTTTAAATGGAGGGATACTGTTTTATGATTTGGGAACAAGTGTCACATGCTTGCCAGGGATGAGAGGCCTGTGAAGGACTTCATTTTGATGTTGCAAGTACTTAAAAAAGCAATTTGGCTGTCTGAGTTTAAAAGAGGAGACTCAAGAGCTCCCCCTGAGCACATGCACCTGTGCTCTTAACAACACATCAATTCAAAGGTGTTGATTCTGAACAAGGACTTATGAAATATAGTTACCTTTCAATTCTCTTCAAAATCAACAAGAATTTTGCAAGTTCCTTATATGCACCAAGGTACTGTGCTAGGTGCTGAAGATATGAACAAAAGACAAATGATTGTCTTTCTCCAAGGCCCTTATATTCTACTAGGATAAGAATTCTTAACCAGGGGCTTGTGAGCTTGGATGGGAAAAAAATGTTTATTTTCACTAACCTCTAGTTGAAATGTAGCATTTTGTGTAGAAGGAAAGGAGAGGTAGAATGGGGTAAATAATTTTCCATGAAGAAGAGTGAAAAACTTATTAAAATGGATTGAAAGATGGGAATCTTATTTTTATCAGTATTGACTCAAAGAGTGAATAATATACACAGTCAGTTGAATATAGAAATCTATCTCACCGGACAGGAAAGTAGGAGGGGAGGAGATTAAGTAAAAGGGGGTGGGGTTTTGAGGGGCGGTGGCTAACAAAAGGGAGGGCAGAACAGGGTCAGAGGTAGATAGAAGCAAAAAACTGTTGAGAAGGGAAAAGACGAGAGGAGAAAGAGGACAAACAGGAGGAAATAATAGGATGAAGGGAAGTACACAGTTAATAATAACTGTGAATGTGAATGCAATAAACTCTCCCACAAAATGGAAGTGGTTAACAGAATGGACCAAAAACCAGAATCCTACAATATGTTGTTTACAAGAAACACATTTGAAGCAGAGAGACACACGGAGTCAAGGTGAGGTGCTGGAGTAGAATGTATTATGCTTCAACTGAAGTTAAAAAAATTCAAAGCAAAATCAAAAATAGGTCTAATTAAAAGAGATAAGGAAGGAAGCCACTTCTTGCTAAAACGTATCACAGGGGCAGTTAGGTGGCACAGTGAATAGAGCACCAGCCCTGGATTCGCTGAGTTCAATCCAACCTCCGATACATAACACTCAATAGCTGTGTGACCCTGGGCAAGTCACTTAACCCCATTGCCTAGCCAAATAAATAAATAAATGGTATCATAGAAAATGAAGTAATATCAATACTAAATATATATATATATATGTATATATATATATATATGTATGTATATACCAAGTAGTATAGCATCACACTTCTTAAATAGATAGTTTTAATTATACTAAAGTAAAAAGCTTTTGTGCAAACAAAACTAATTCAACCAAGATTAGAAGGAAAGCAGAAAGATGGGAAATATTCTTTACAGCAAGTGTCTCTGATAAAGACCTCATTTCTCAAATAAATAAACAACTGAGTCAAAATTATTAAAATATAAGCCATTCCCCAATTGATATATAAGGATATGAATAGACAATTTTCATATGAAGAAATCAAAGCCATTTATATGTATATGAAGAAGTACTCTAAATCACTTTTGATTAAAGAAATGCAAATTAAAACAACTCTGAGGAATACCTCATAGCTCTCGGATTGGATAATATGACAAAAAAAGGAAAATGATAAATGTTGGAGAGGATGTGGGAAAATTGGGGCACTAATGTATTGTTGGTGGAGTTGTGAACTGATCCAACTATTCTGGAGAGTAATTTGGAACTATGTCTAAAGGACAATCAAATTGTGTTTACCCTTTGATCCAGTAATACTACTACTAGTTTTGTATTCCAAAGAGATCATAAAAAGAGGAAAGTACCTACAGGTACAAAAATATTAATAGCAGCCCTTTTTGTGGTGGCAAAGTATTGGAAATTGAGGGGATGCCCATCAATTTTGGAATGGTTGAACAAGTTGTAGTATATGAATGTAATGGAATAGTATTGTATAGTAAGAAATGATGAACAGGAAGATTTCAGAAAAACCTGGAAATACTTGTATGAACTGATGCAAAGTGAAATGAGCAGAACCAGGATAACATACACAGTATCAGCATCATTGTGTGATGAGCAACTATAAATGACTCAGCTCTTCTCAACAATACAATGATCTGAGACAAGTGCAAAAGACTCATGAAGGAAAATGCTATCCACATCCAGATAATGAACTGATGGACTGTGAATGCAGATTGAAGCATACTTTTTTCACTTACTTTATTCTCTTTTATGTCTTTTTTCCCCTTTTAATCTGTTTGTCCTTTCAGAACTAATATAGAAATATGTTTTGCATTATAACATATGCATAACCTATACAAATTGCCTACAAGTTTAGGAAATGGGAAGGGAGGAAGAGAGAAAAATTTAGCACTCAAAATCCTGTAAAAATGAATGCTAAAAATTATCTTGACATGTCATTGGGGAAAAAAATTAGCATTTCCTTCAATTATTTAAAAGCATTATTTTGAGAAGTGGGCTATAGGCTTCATCAGTTTGCCAAAGGCATTTGGGGCTCGTGTCTCTCTCTCTCTCTCTCTCTCTCTCTCTCTCTCTCTCTCTCTCTCTCTCTCTCTCTCTCTCTCTCACACACACACACACACACACACACACACACACACACGTTAATAGCATCTGTACTAGGGGAGAGAACAAAAGAACAGTCAAATAAATACAAAATATACACACTCAATGTAAAATAATTTCCTAGTTAGAGAAGATCCCTAGTTCAGGAAAAGCCTTACATAGAAGATAGGACTTGAACTTAGCCTTGAAGGGAACTAAGGATTTCAAGAGATAACAATGAGAAGAGAAAAAAAAAGAAAGTCTGTGTTCTCTTCCATTTTGCAACTAAAACCTTAGCAGGCTATAAAAGTGATTGGTTTAACAAAGATTATTTTCCACATGTGCTTTTGTTTGTTTAAATAACCCAAGACTTTAACCACTTTCTATTTATATCCATCTACTCTCTAGTCAAATATACACTTCATAGACCTTTTAAACATACTGTAAACTTCTTTTGTTTTGGAGGTTGTTGAAAGTGATAGTTTAAATGCAGTAGAGATACCATAATTATAATCTGGAGCAAATCTGATGAATTTATAAAGTCAAGATTTTGGGGAAATTGTATGCCTACAAGTATTATACATTTGGCTGAGCCTCTGAGATTTTTGAAATTAATTAATTTAGATTTAGAGTGAATTCTATATTTTAAGGTGAAATATTAAACCATGAAATCATATAGAGCCAGAACATATCTTAGAAATCACATAATTATACCTCCTTATTTTATAGATTGAGAAAATTTTCCTCAAGAAGGAAAAGTAACTTTGCCTGCAGCACAGATAGTAAGTGGGAGAGTCAAGATTCAAATCTACATCCTCAGACTCTAAGCCAAATATTTATTTTAATGAAGATTCCTTAACAATATGTTCATCTACATTTTTTTGTCTGTTTTGTTGAATTGGTATAGCTTCACTTGTTCACTGATGCTGATTGGTCAGTACATGTATTGGGAAAGAATACCAAAAGGCATATGTATAGGTTCCCTAACATCAAGTACACAATTTAGTTGGGGAGACAAGATATACACAAAAAAGATAGGTAACAGTACAAGACACCTTACTTTGGGTTCCAAGGGACTGTGCAGACAGGAAGTGCTATGGGTGTTAAGAGAAAAGATTGATTGTCAATATCTGAAGTGATTGAATAAAATCTTGTGAAATTGGTTTGACTTGGTCTGGGTCCTTCGTCATAAAAGAAGGGGAAAAAATAGCAAAGTGTGGTGACTAATTAAATATTGAGAGAGGAAAAAAAATAAATCAAGAAATGAATACCAGGTTTGTAAGTATTATGCAGCTATGTCAACCACTAAATGTGCTTGTGGGACAATGGGGTTTTCAATTTGTTATTAGGAAGAAGCAAATACATAGGCATATGGAAAAAATACTCTAACTCACTGTTGATTGGAGAAATGTGAATTAAAACAATTGTGAGGTACTACTTCATACCTATTAGACTGGCTAACAGGAAAGAAAAGGTAAATGATAAATGTTGGAAGGGATGTGACAAAAATGAGACATTAATGCACTGTTGGTGGAGTTGTGAACTAATTCAACTATTCTGTAGGGAGAGGTTCCCAAACTTATTTGGCCTACAGCCCCCTTTAAAAAAGATATTCAGTACCTCCCTGGAAGTCTACTTTCTTTAACATTTTAACACTTTTTTTTTAAATTTGCATCATTTTAAAAAAATATAAAATACTTTTAAATGACACCTCTTAAATTTAATAATTTATGGTAAATTTGATATTTTCCCTACATTGAAATTTTGATCATGCAATATTGCATCATGTAACCATATAGTATCATATTGTAAACAAGTCATTACACGCACATTTTCCTCCCAATGCATGCTGGACTTCTTGACAACATGCGACACACTCACCTCCCAACATTTGCTTGTTAAGACCTGTTGGTGGACTTGACCACTGGTTAGTTATAACTTGCATTTTGTGTGTTTATTTGGAAAATAATATAATCACTATGACTTTTAACTCTGTTATACAACAGATTTAACATATACCAACAGTTTTTCAAAATTTTCTTATCTACTCTTCTTTCCTTATGCTTCCACCTCCCCCTTATTTTTATTAAATGCACCTGAATTGAACCTAAGGCTACTACTAGCCCCCTGGATCATTCCAGCATCCCCAGGAAGTGGTGCTGCTCACTTTGGGAACTTATGCAAGCAATTTGGAACCATGCCCAAAGGACTATAAAAACATACATACCATTTGACCTAACAATAGCACTACTAGGTCTGAATCATAAAAGAGATTTTCAAAAAAAGAGAAAAGAACCTATATGTACAAAAACATTGATAGCAGCTCTTTTCTGTGTTCAAAGAATTAGAAATTGAGGTGATTGCCATCAACTCAGAATGGCTGAACAAGTTGCAGTATGTGATTATGATTGGACATTGTTGTACTATAAGACATGATCAGCAAGACTCTCTCAGAAAAACCTGGAAAGACTTACATGAGCTGATGCAAAGTAAAATGTGCTATGTACAAATTAACAGCAAAATTGTAAGATGATCAGGTGTGAATGACTTAGCTCTTCTCAGCAATACAAAGATACATGACAATTCTGAAGGAATTATGAAGAAAAATCCTATCCATCACCAGAGAATTAGGTGATGGTGTCTGAATACAGGTTGTAGCATTCTTTTTTAAAACTTTCTTTATTTGAGGTTTGTCTTTTTTTTCACTGCATGACTGCAATAGATATGTTTTGCATTACTACACATATAAAACCCTTATCAAACTATTTGCCTTCTCAATGGGGGCAGGGTGGGGAGGGAGAAAGGGAGAAAATTGGGAGATTAAAGCTTTAAAAACAAATGTTAAAATTGTTTTTCTACGGAACTGAGGAAAAATAAAATAAAAAAAACCAAGCAAATGCAGAACACATTCAATTTCTCTGCTGTTATAAAGATGAAGCACAGCAGTCAGATCTTGGAAATTATACTTGCATATGTTTGTCTTTAAGCCTGACCAAAAACTAGAAAAAACTACCCTGCTAGCACCTCCAGGGTCAGAGAGTGAAAACATCTGGTTAGAAAATAATATGTTAGGGGCAGCTAGGTGGCTCAGTGGATAGATTTGCCTAAAAAAAAAAACCTAAAAAAATTTGCCTAAAAAAAAAAGAAAGAAAAAAAGGAAATAATATGTTGCAATCATTAGCTACTTCAAAGTATCTATGATTCCATCACATTTACCTACTATTTTAAGAGAACATAGCCTCCTCCATAAGTTAGTAGTATCTTATGTTTCCATGCTTAAAATTTTAATTATATGCTTCTGATTGGTCTATTCTAATTTTTAAAGGAGGATTTTCTTCAGTAATCTTTTGGACTTCCTTTTCCATTTCGCCAATTTTGCTTTTTAGGGCATTCTTCTCCTCATTGGCTTTTATGACCTCTTTTGCCATTTGGGTTAGGCTATTAGTTAAGGTGTTATTTTCTTCAGTATTTTTTGGGTCTCCTTTAGCATCACTCTCAGTTTTTCCTCTACTTCTCTTACTTGCTTCTCAAAATTCTTTTTGAGCTCTTCCATGGCCTGGGACCAATTCAATTAGAATAGAGCAATTGGAAGCTAGTGACTTTATAAGAAGTCAAGACACTGTAAAACAAATCCAAAAGAATGAAAAAATAGAAGACAATGTGAAATATCTCATTGGAGAAACAACTGACCTGGAAAATAGATCCAGGAGAGAGAATTTAAAAATTATTGGACTATCTGAAAGCCATGATCAAAAAAAAAAAAAAGAGCCTAGACATCATCTTTCAAGGAATTATCAAGGAAAACTGCTCTGATATTTTAGAACCAGAGGGCAAAACAGAAATTGAAAGAATCCACCAATCTCTTCCTGAAAGAGATCCCCAAAAGAAAACTCCTAGGAATATTGTAGCCAAATTCCGGAGTTCCTAGGTCAAGGAGAAAATATTATAAGCAGCTAGAAAGAAACAATTCAAGTATTGTGGAACCACAATCAGGATAACAAAAGATTTAGCAGCTTCTACATTAAAGGACTGCAGGGCATGGAATATAATATTCTAGAGGGCAAAGGAGATATGATTATAACCAAGAATCACTTGCCCAGCAAAACTGAGTATAATCCTTCAGAGGAAAAAATGGTCATTCAGTGAAATAGAGGGCTTTCAAGCATTCTTGATGAAAAGACCAGAGCTGAATAGAAAATTTTACTTTCAAATACAAGACTCAAGTGGAACATGAAGAGGTAAACAGGAAAGACAAATCATAAGAGACTTATTAAGGTTGAACTTTTCACATTCCTGCATGGAAAGATGCTATTTATAACTCATGAGATCTTTGTCAGTATTAGGATAGTTGGAGGGAAAAAAAAAAAAAAAAAATATATATATATATATATATATATATATATATATATGTGGATATATGTAGATAGATAGGTAGATAGATAGATAGATAGATAGATAGATAGATAGATAGATAGATAGATAGATAGGAAGATAGAGAGATTGATAGATAGGGGGCACAGGGTGAGTTGAAGATTAAGGGGTCATATCTGGAGAATAAAGTTAAGGGATGAGAGAGGATTATACCAGGAGAAGAAGAAAGGGAGAGGTAAAATGGGGCAAATTATCTCACAAAGAAAAACAGAAAAGAAAAGGCTTTTACAGTGGAGGGGAAATGGGGGAAGGTGAGAGGAATTGAGTGAATCTTATTTTCATAGGATTTGGCTTAAGTAGGGTATAACATACACATTCAGTTGGGTATGGAAATCTGTCTTACCCTACAGGAAAATTGGGGGAGAAGGGGACAAGAAAGCAGGGGGATGATCAAGAGGAGGGCAGGTTGGGAAGGGGTGGGTAATCAGAAGCAAATACTTCTGAGGAGGGACAGGGTCAAAAGAAAGAGTAGAATAAAAGGGGCAGGCAGAATAGGATGAAGGGAAATTAGTTTTTCACAACATGTCTACTATGGAAGTGTTTTGCATAACTGTGCATTTATAACCTATGTTGAATTGCTTGCCTTTTCAAAGGGTGGGTGGGGAGGAAGGAAGGCAGAAAATTTGGAACCCAAAGTTTTAAAAACACATGTTGAAAAAAAATGTTTTCACATGCAACTGGGAAATAAGAAATACAGGAAATGGGGTACAGAAGTCTATCTTGCCCTATAGGAAAATAGAAAGGGAAAGGGATAAGAGAAAGGGGGGAGAGATAGAAGAGGGAGTAGACTAGGGTAAGGAGTATTCAGAATGCATGCTATCTTGGGGTGGGGGAAGGGGTGAGATGGGGTGAAAATTTGGAACTCAAAATCTTGTGGAAGTAAATGTTGAAAAATAATAATGAATACATTTATATTTAAAAAAATAAAAAAAATTAAAATTAAAAAAAATAATTGCATGATGATAAGGCTTTCTGAACTTGGGATGAGACAGCATCACTTAGATGACAATCCACCATTAGTGGATAAGTGGATTGTGTATGTATATGTATATATGTATGTACAAACAGGTAAGTCTATTCAGTATCTATTGCTAGGTACATATATGAATATGAGGATATGTACATACAATGTGTGTATATGTGCATGTATAGAGAGAGTATAAATATCTTCAGTTTCTATCCCTAGGCAGACATACATGTGTGTGTGTGTGTGTGTGTGTGTGTGTGTGTGTGTGTGTATCTTCAGCTTCCATCACTAGGCACATACATGTATGCATATATCTATGTGTATATTAAATGTATATATTTATTTTAGTTTCTAAACATTACTGAGCTTATGAGCTTAGCTGATATAAAGTTTCACCAAACAAAGTCACTTTCACACTGCAATGTAGCACCCAGTTAGGATTTTACTGGAGGATGTTGAGATAAATATTTATGTCTTAACCTTGAGAGGAATCTTAGTAGAAATCATAAAATATGAAATATACTCCACTAGATTACAGGAGAGTAGCTAGCTCATTACTTTATAAGGCAGTTCATCCTATTTTTGAATAGCTTTAATTGGTAGAGAATATATACTTCATGTCTAGCTGACATCTAGCTATGTATAGCTTCCTTTAGTTATTTCCCTATAGTTATTCCCTTAGTTATTGTTCTTAGTTATGTTTTCTGGTTTCCTAAATGGTTTACAATCTATACAGAATCACGGAATCTTAAAGGATGTCAGAGCCCATCTAATTCAACCTGTATGTGATAAAGAATTTCCTCTCCAATAACCTCACACAAGTGTTCACTGAACTGAGCCTATGCTTGGAGAGTTCTGATAAGGTATTCATCTGTAAACTCCTTTTATGTTTTGGGAAAGAAGACAAAAGATCAGAGGTACAGGTCTGTGTGCAGTCCTAGAGAGGACCCTATGGTTTATCTAACTCTCTCATTTTACCAACAAGGAATTTGATACCCAGGATAGTTAAATGATTCACCAAAAATCACATAGACCATGTGTACATATCTAGGAGTTGAATAAAGAAATATTTCCATTCAGTTCCCTAAGATGTTTCCACTAATAAATGTTGGATAAAATTGGTAGGATATGTACGAGTGAGACAATGTGTCTATATAACAATTTAAACACACACTTCATTCCCATCATTACATAATCTCCAAGGTATGAAGGCATCTCCCTAGGGAAACATCTATTCATTTTCTATCATGTCACTATTAAGAGAAAGAGATATTTAGAACAACTCAACTGTATACTAAAATTTGGTAGGCATAATTTTCTTAATTAGTAAAATGACTCATCCTTTGTTTCTAAATACATTTTGCTCTACCCCATTGAAATGTGCATGGTTGAGGTTGCCTTGGCAACTTTAAAAACCTAAATTTGCGTTCCAGCTTCCTGTATTTCCCATCCCACACATTAATGCCTAGACATTCAGAATTCCTACTCTGACTTCTTATTTCACAGCACTGTTCTCTAACTTGAGTTCCCAAGGAAATGGGTACTGTCAGACATTATGTTTTTACTCTTTTATAAATGTTCAAATTAGAACTGTGGGGTTTGATTAGCCTACTAGCTCCTCCATGAATTAAATCATATCTCCTCAGCACTCCTAATACTCTGATACTAGTATGCCCCATAGAATAACTTGTATCCTATTGGTACCCATCTTGTCCTTCACCATTACTATTTTGGAGTGGATGTTTGTTAGATAATTATAGAGTTGGAATAAGCTTTAGAAGTAATCTAGCCGAACTGTCTCATTTTAGAAATGAAAACAAACAAAAAGTGAGGGGAAAGTCTAAGTCTAAATAGTTAACGGGAGAACTCAATGTAGGACCAAGGTTTGTTTGTTTGTTTGTTTCTGGTTGTTGTTCTTGTTTTTTTGTGTTTTGTTTTTTGTTTTCCCCCAATGGTAAGAATAAAAAAAAAATCTTATAGCTACATTGCTTAGTCTGGAACCAGTTATCTATGGCTGTAGCTAAAAAGGAAAGCAAAGGTAAGTGAAGATCACTTTTTAGAAAAAGAGGAAAAGGAAACTATCTAAGCTCCTATGTTTTTTCCTTGACTTCTGCACTATTACCATGGGATTTATTGATCACTCAAAGGAGAGTTCTAAGCGTTTCATTAGTCATGTGTTTTCCTGACTCTCAGGAGACCAGCATAACATACATCATACTGGCCAAAGATCTTATTTTCCCTTAATGGCTTGCTCCTCTGAAATGAAACTACTTTTCTGGTATCCTAGCTGACTACAAGGTTGGCCATTGGCCTTTATGGACAAAATGTGAAGAAAATTTAACATAAGCCTGTCTGAAATAGATACAAGAAAGGAAAAGTTGGAAGGATAAAGCACACCAAAACATCAGGTTTGGGCAGGAAGGTTAGCTCTGGAGTAAGAACATAATAATAATGATAATGATGATGATGATAGTAATAATAGATACTATTTATGTAGCCCCTATTATGTTCCAGGCACTGTACTAAACACTTTACAAATGTTATTGTATTTGATGCTTATAAAAACCTGGAGAGATAGGTACTATTCTTATTGCTATTTCCGCAGATAAAGAAACAGGCAAATAGAGGTTAAGTGACCTACCTAGAATAACACAGGTAGTAAGTGTATGAGGTCAGATTTGAACTGAGTAAAGTGAATTTCCCTAACAAGCCCAGTAGCTTATCCACCACAGCATCTCTCTACTGTAGAACATAGGAATTCCAGATCTATATGTCACTAAGCAACCTTTCTTGACTCATCTTCCCCTTCTCAATTTCCTTTGGAAAACCCAAGAAGGTTAATAACAGGTTGATGTTTTTGTTTGTTTGTTTGGTTGGTTGGTTTTTGTTTATTTTTGGTGGCAGGAACTCATGAAAACCATCAAATAAGATATAAAGAGCGCCCATTGTCAGTGGTGGAAGGAAGAGTCACACCAACACAAATACAAATCCTTGAAGTAGTTGTTGTGTTTGTTTCTTTGTTTTAGACCAGCCATGTGATTTTATTCATTTTATTAATGTAGGAAAGTCCTAGTGAAGAAATACCTTCTGCCAGTGTAAATAGGCAACAGCTTTCCAACTTAAGAGTCTTGGAGTTCCTTAATATATGAGAAGCAAAGTGACCTGCCCAACGTCACACAGCTCATTCTAGGCACCCTTTGCATTATGCCTATTCATGTGTTGTACATCCCACTAGAATGCTCCTACGAGGTAAAAGACATTTCATTTTTTTTTTGCATTTGTATTTCCAGTGCTTGACACTTGCACATAGGAGACACTTGATCTAAGTTGAATTCAACTATGATTTCGCGGCCTAATTGTACTTGTCCTCATATTTTTTTCCAGTCTAACATTCTCTGGATCTAAGTGTTTTACGTACTGACTAGAATAAGAAAAATACTAACGAGCAAGCTGCTAATTTATGATATTAGATAATTGAGTCCAATGTATGAAATACATTATTCACATTATCCTTTTGGTCTGTAAAAAATGTTCTCAGGTTTAATCTCAGTTAGCTTAATTTGTTGTACAAGCAAGATCTTAATCTGAGGCTAAGTTGCTGAATTACTCAAGTATTATGAACACAGTTTCTGATATGAAATGTCTAGAAATGCTGCTCACTTTGCAGCATGCGTCATGATGACATAATACAACTTTAGGCTTGATTACCTCATAAAACTCAAGTTTCCATGAAGACACAATATAAAACCAAGCTACATACAAAACTATTCTAAGATTTGTTGTCAGGACAGGGAATATACTCTGAATATCTTAAGAATTATTATGTATGCATGTTACTTAGGGATGATTTGTTTTAAGTACAGCTTCTGCTTGCCAAGATTTTTTTTTTCACAGACGTTAATATCTAAACAAATTCATCCATACTAAGGGACTTTTAAATCATGGCTCTCTAGTTAGGGCAGCAATGGATCAGTTTTCTTCTTTTTTTTAACGTGCAAATGAACAGGTTTTCTGGAAAATAACTTTATTCACCTTATTAAAAACAATTTAGAATTTTAATGTTGGAGGAGGCTAAAAGAGAATTTTATTAGGATGAATGTTATTTCCCACCCATGAAGTAATAGAAGGTTCAGCAGTTAATACCTGCAGAATAATCTCTAAAAAAAAAAAGTAATAATAGACTTGGAATTCTATAAATTCTTTTTCATTTTTATAGTAAATGGAATATGTAACAGGTAAAGGAGAAGGTATGTAAATTGATGCTGCAGATGAGGATTAAGATAAAAAAGACTCAGAGACATTTTGAATTGATTCTTAGAAAACTGTGAAAGAGGCCATGTTTATCTTTACAATCCCTCTTTATCTTGTAGTATATTCAATTTTAGAGTCCTATGTAATTAAGAGTGTACATAGGATCATAAGCAAACTCACAGGGCAGTCATAGCCTAATTAATTCTTGCAATAGATATGATGGCTATTTTCTGTTAAAATTCTATCTGAATTGTGACATGGAAGTAATGCTGAGGTCTCAAGGGGTGAGTTAAAAACTATGGCAGATACTTTCTACTAAGCAGGAAAGGCTTGAGTATTTCTGAATGATGGGGTGAATGTCCATCCCCACATTCTCATGAAATAAGTGAGGATGAGTAAATTACATGAGAAAGTTGATAGGTTAAGGGTTTGTTGCTTGTTTTTGTTTTTTCTCACAAGAACTCATAAAGACTATCAACTGACATACAGAGAGTTTTCAGAGTCAGTGGCAGAAAGAAGAGCCATACCAGCACAATTACAAATCCTTGAAATAGTTTTTTCTTTTTTTAAACAAAAAAGTTCATATTATTAATTACTAATGTATGTCATTTATTAAATTCCATTAATTATGGAAAATCTGGTAAAAAAAAAACTTGTCTCTGTAATGGAAGATAGTAGCTGTTTTTAACTTAAGAGTCTTACAGTCTCTGTACTGAGAAACAAAGAGACTTGTCCAAAGTCACACCGCTCAGTCTAGGCATGTGGTAGATCAGCTTGCTCACCAGCACAATGATAAGTAAGCAATGTCAGAATGGCAGTGAGAGGGATAGGCAATTTTCTAGCTTGACTGGAACTCAGTAGTGTGTTAAGGGGAATACTGTGAAAGCTAAGAAAGGCTTAAGGCCACCAGGTCTTAAGTGGGTGCTAAATACACAGCTTAAATGCATAGCTAAAGATTTGTATTTTATACTGTGTACAATGGGAAGTCACTGAAGGTTTTGAGGAAGATAGTGACATGGTCTGCTTTGTACTTTGGGGAGGTTATTTTGTCAGCTTGTACATTGGAGAACCCAGAGCCTGGAAGGGCTTTGGCTACAGTGGTGGTCATGTGAATGGATAAAAGAGGAATGAGAAAGCTACTGTGGTGGTAGAAATAGAAAGAATTTGAAATGATGGGAAGTGAAGTTGAGGGAGAATCAAAGAGGATGCCAAGATTTCAAGCCTGAGTGAAAGGTTAGAGAATTGACAGAAATATTGAAGTTAGGACCAAGATGTCTAGCTATTGGAGGGAGTGGGGAAGGGAATTAAGTGATCATCTTATCCAAAACCCTCATTTTAGAGGTAAAGAAACAGAATGCCAGGGAAGTGAAGCCACTTAGCCAAGATCAAACTGAAAGCCAGTGGTAGAGCCAGGACAAGAATGTAGGCCTAGTTTTTGGTCAACTGAAGGTGTGTTCTCTTGGTTACCCTAAAGAGATAAAGTCAGGATTGGCACAGAGCAGTAAGAAGAATACTAGATGAATAGTCAGGAGATCTTGTTTTAAATCTCTGGGCTAATACTAGCTTGTGATAAAACATGTTACTGAACTTTTTGTTTTTATTCTCAGCTTCCTTATTTATATAATAAAACTAATCATATTTCTTATATGACCTCACAAGGTCATTGTATTTCACAAATTTCAAAAGAAAAATTAAAAGACAAGGGCTATGTTAATACCCCCCTTTACACCAAATCAAACATTCATTTTCCTTAGGTACTTATATAATAATATTAATGATAACAATAAATAGCACTTTCTGTGAGCCAGCCACTATGCTAAGTGCTTTACAATTTTTATCTCATTTGTTCCTCACAACAACCATGATAGGTAGGTCCTCTTACACTCCTCATTTTACATATGAGGAAACCAAGGCAAACAGAAATTAGGTGACTGACTACCCAGTGTTACAGAGCTATTAAGTGTCTGAAGAAAGATTTGAATTCATGTATTCCTGACTTCAGGCCCAGAATGCTCAATTATTGTTGTTTTTGTTGTTTTGTTTTTCCCTACAATGCTTCTGAAACATCTATTAGAATTTTTCACCAGGGCTCGACAACAGCATCATGCTCAAGATATTTGTTTTATTTCCATCAAAACTTTCCTTTTATGCCTCATTTCCTTTTTCCTGGTCCCCACTATCTATAAATGGACAGACTTATCAGTATGAAAAGTTAATGGTTGATAATAACTTAATGCATTACTTCTCATAGATAGATAACCTGTGTAATTTTAACAGAAGCCTTCAACTAACGGTGGGAAATGGCAGGCTAGGGAAGGAAGGAAATATCTATACAGATATATACATATAAATCTATATCAGGATAAATAGAAAAGAATATAGATAGATGGATAGATAGATAGATAGATAGATAGATAGATAGATAGATAGATGGATAGACAGATAATTTGTTAAGAGTGCTTTTCCAAGTGTTTCGGGATGCATGTGTGGTAAGCACCTGGGGAAAGGGCATGCACTCAGCCTTGAAATAATAAGGTTTGTTTGTTTTGTTTTTGTTTTTGTTTTTCCTGAGTGAACATTGATCAGTCTAATTTCTCATAAATTACTGGTTCATTTTGACATCGAAGTACTAGTGGTACTGTATGTCATAAGTGAATAGCGGGCAGAAAATGAGGAAGCAAAACTAGGAAAGGATGCATCTTACTAAAGTGAGTTCCTGCTCTGCATTTCTCCACTTTGGCATTTTAATCACACCTTTATAATGTTTTCATTTTATACTTATTGCAATGATGATTCATGTTTAAAACAATGACTTTAATATACAAGTTCAAACATGAGTGGAATAGTCAAAGTTTGACAAAGTTATTAATATTACTAGTGCTTTGGGATTTTTTAAAAAATCTATTTGTAAGAAATTGCATTGATTATAATAATTGTGTGTAGTGTGTGTGTGTGCGTGTGTGTGTGTGTGTGTGTGTGTGTGTAGATGCTACAGAAAGGCTATTCTTGTTCCCAGAAAGAAAAGAAACAAAAGGACATACTGTGAAAAACCTTTGATGCTCAAAGACAAAAATTAAACTTAATCAGTGAGTCCGTTTGACACAGTGATGTCATGGTGGTCACTGGCAACATTACAAGGACATGATACTATCACCCTCTTGGTGATTATGAAAATAACATTCAATGTCAAGTCAAAGGGAAATAACAGTAATAACCTTTAATATTCTGTTCTTCAAAATAATGGCCACTTAGTGAAATATAGTACACATTATTTTATCTTTCCACTTTCTTTCAAGGCTACCTTTATAAGTTCTCTTATTTTTAACATGTTCTTTTCTAATCAGGAAGCCAGTAGAGAATAAAATGGCAAATAAATCCTGCTAACTTTCAAGGGGAGCTATTGGTGATGGCAACTTTTTACATAGGCAAAATAAATCACATAATTCAACATTCAGCTAGAGATTTTGATTGGGTTAGTCTTTATATGTTGCCCTTCAAAAGTTATTTCTCCTTATGCCTCTTCACCTCCAAAGAATCAGAGTCTTAAACTATTTTTTCCTAATCTTGAATAAATAATTTCATTGATTCTTCCCCTTCCCTAATTTCCATATTCTAAAATTCACAAAAATAATAAAAATAGCAAATATGCACCTCTGCTGTGTTTATTGCTAGTGTATTTTCTAATAATCATTGTCTAGGTAGAACAGAATGCATAAAACTCTCCTCAAAACTGTCCTGTGACTGTATTAAAATTATCTAACACTCTATGATATATGCATGGTACTATATGGTAACTTTGTTCAATGATATGTTGAATATTGACATCAGTTTCAGAAAAAAAATAGAATGGGAATGTGAAGGTGAGAAATTAAGTGCTTTGCCTATGATCACATAGAGAGCAAATCTAGAAGTCAGGATTTAAACCCATGTCTCTTAGCTCTGAGATCAACACTGTTTTCCAATTGTTTGTATAACACATAGATTCTGCCTTTATGGGACTTTAAATCTAACAAAGAGGAAAAGACAAATTATCAATAAATAAATAGGCTAAGGAGGATTGTAGAAGAATAAATGCACTGGTTTCCATTTCGTTAAAGCAAAAGACTGAAGTCTTCAAACTAGAAATCAACAATCTTGTCAATGATTCATAGAAAAATGATAGCATACATTTTTCAGTGAATGTTTAGTAAGTATCTTGAAAAGGAACCAGTTGCATAAAGAGTAAGCAGAACTTTTTCAGGAATGGGTTCTTTCAACAATATACAATAAATGTATTATGAAAGGCAGTCATAGCATAATGCATAGAGAACTATCCTTGTAGTCAGAAATAGCTGGGTTTGAGTTTTTCCTCTGAAGTTTTCCAAATTTAACCAACCTGACCAAAAAAAAAAAAGAAAAAAAGGAGGGGGAGAGACACAAATTCCTATATACATTAACAAAACCAAATACTGTAAACATTAACTATAATATATGAGCCATCAATAGCACTCCTGGCCTTACAGGTCTATAGGTAAATAAATGCACAATGTAGGTGCAGTTGCAAATTGAAATAGGATTTCCTATGTCAGGACACAACTTAGAAAGCATAATACCACTAAGACTTAGTGGTTTAGGGCTCATTACTAGAATAAGGTCTTGGAAGGATCTGATCTGGCCTTTCAAAAAAAAAAAGCCAAAATAAAAGCTGGAGGTACACAGGAGATATATTACAGTATATTCAGAAAATATATTTATATAAGAAATTCAAGAAAACCAAAAAAGGAAATGTGGTGAAGAACATTTGTTTGAAGGTCAACAAAAACAGCAATAATATTGTTATTGGGGTATTCTATAGATGTTTAGATAAGAAAGAAGAATTAGGTGAACTCAGGAAATAGCACAAGCCAGGCAGAAAACTGTGATAAAATATTGATAGAGCAATTCAAGTCTCCAGGAATCTACTCAAGTGCTCTCTCTCTCTCTCCTCTCTTTTCCTCTCCTCTCCTCTCCAAAACAGAGTGACTATTTCATAGTTAATCTAAATGAAAATTTAGTCTTCAAAAGTTGAAGAAAACAATGACAGGAAGTAATACTATAAAGCTGTTTCTGATCAACAAGAAGAAACCAGTTTATATTAGAGGATCCTTCAATGGATATGTCTATTTTCCCTTAGAATTTGTGATACAGAAGGAAGGGAAAGGTATGGATAAGGTAATATGCACTTCAGCTTTGGGGACAGTAGTTATCACTGTGCGCAAAGAAAAGATAGGCATGACGTTATAATTAAAGTTTTATGAGGAAATCAGCCAAGGAGACACAGGAAGCTCTCAACAATGAAATTTTAAAGATATAATGAGAAACAATTTCAAAGAGTAGAAAAGGGAGAAATTCCTGAAGGTGATCAATGTAGATCAATAAGAAACTCATTGGCAAGTTTAGGTTTTTTTAATATAGGCACAATAGATAGAAGCAATATAATTAAATAAACACAACAGTAATTCATGATTCTAGAAGAATGGGATCAAGAAAACTTCAGCTCAATTAGTGAGCCAATAAGTATTTTTTAAGCACCTACTATGTACCAGGCACTGTACTAAGTGGCAAGTTAAAGAAGAAAAGAAAAACACAGCCCTTACTTTCACGGAGCTGATTGCCAAAAAGAAGAGGCAAAATGGAAAAAAAACAACAACAACTTTGTAACTTTGTATAAACAAGCCAGATGAAGGGCATATTGCAGATATTGGAGATAACTAAGAAAAGGAAGACCCTAGAATTAAGCAAACTTCATAATCAGATGAGACTTGTGAGGAAATGCAAGGAGAACAGATTCCCCCCCCTCTATCATCATCATTTCCATGAAGGAGTTCAAAAAAATAATAACACCACTGCTTTGGTTGGAGAAAATGATTATAACTGTTAATAAAGAGAAGGTAAAATGTTCCATGCATATTTTTTTCTATTTCCTTTCATCAAGGAAACTTATCTTGAGAATAGAAGAGAAAGTATAAGAAGGTTGGGTTGGTATCCAACATGTAAAGAAAAATTACTACATAATGCATTTAATGTGCACAAATCACCAGGTATATATGAACTGCACCCAAAGGGCCTGAAAGAAATGGTGGATGGCATGGCTGAGTCATTGTTAATGATTTCTGAGAAATAAAGAATAGAAGTGGATTGAAGAAAAGGGAATATAATATTGTACTGGTTTCCAGTTTGTTTGTTTTAAAGAAAGGAGTGAAGTCTTCAGACTAGAGATCAATAATCTTGACATTAATTCATAGAAAAATGTTAGGACATATGATTAAATAAATGATCAGTAATCACCTAGAAAAGGAACCTGTTATCATAAGAAGTACAACACTTTCATCAAAAATTGGTTACTCACTCATCCTTTTTTGACAGTTATGTAGTAGATCAAGGAAATGCATTTAATAAAATTTGCCTAAATTGTAGCAAAGCATTTGACAGTCTGTCATACAATAATTGTGGACAAGATGGATGATGTAGGCTAAATTATAAAATATGTAGGTGGATTAATAATTATTTCAATCACCAATCCAAATAAAAATCTTGAATAGTTCTAAGGCAACATAAAATGACTGCACTGGAGTGGTCCACAGATTTGTGCTTGGGCCTGCACTGTTCTCTGTTTTTGTTAATGACTTAGATGAGGATGTAATGCTTATTAAATTTGTCATGATACAAAGCTAGAAGGATTATTTTTATGATACAGTTGGGATTAAAAAATTGTTTCAAGGTAGAAGATTGGGCCAAATATAATAAGATGAACTTCAATAGAGATGAGAAACAAAATCTTACATGAAAATTCAATAAATTAATTTCAAGGGTATAAGATAGATTGTTCAATAGTTTGATAGTTATTTGGCTTTTGAATGCATTGCAAGTTCAAGATACATTAACAATATGCCATTTCAGTCAATAGCATAAGTTAATATATTCTTAGACTACATTAGGAGAAATACAGTCTCCAGGATTAAGGAGGAGATATTCATTGCATGTTCTCTCCTGGCCAGAAACTTATAGTATTCCATATGTATTTGGTTCTTGATGCTATGTTTAGAAAGGACATTAAAAAGCCAGAAAACATCTAGCAAAGGAGTAACCAGGAGGCTAAAGGGCCTTGAGATTATGCCACACTCAGGTATGTTTAAGTACCTGGGAATGTTTAAGAAAGCCAAAAGAGACCATTCACTCAAGAAGTTAGTGAGGGAGTTGATATTTAATAAGTGGAATTTTCAGAGAGCATGGTTTAAAGTTGATGTGAGGGAAAAACAACAAGAACAACAACGAAATTCCTTACTATTCGACACAGGAATGGAATGCTTTCAGAACTAGTCAGTTCCCACTCATTAGGCACTTTCAGCAAAAAATGGATGTCCAACAAACAGATACGTTGCCTAGGTGATTTTTGTTCAAATAAAAGACAGAAAAATTTTCGCTGAAATTCCTACTATGATTAAGATTCTGTGATTCTCATGACTTTTCTTGGTCTTCAAATTCTTCATTTATAAAATTAGGGAGTTAGACCAAATGACCTCTATGATTCTTTCCAACTCTAAGTTCAATGACTTTCTTTACTAGAATTGTAACATGAAAGATCATAGTTTTTTTTCTTTGAGCAACAAATTATTGCCTTATATAAAAGAAGTATAATTTACATTACTTTGAAGGTCAATAAGATCTCAAAATTGGAAGTGTGTCTCATTACTAAGTAAATCATATTCACAAGGATACATTTTACTGACATTTTTAGATCTTGGAGTCATTACTCCCTCACTAACGAATTGATGTCTACTGTTTCATCAATTTAATGTATCCTATCACTTCAGTGACCCTTATTTAGTGTCTTAAAGGAAAAATCTTAAAGATCATCTGTCAGTGACAACTGTAGAATGAATTCCTGCTTTTTGCAATATGCTATGTCAGACGGTCTCTAAGATTAGACTAAATGATTATCTCACTCTGGGACTCTGTATTTTTAAGTTGTTCTTGGTTATATCAGACTGTGATTCTAAGTTATTCTATTTTGTATTGCTTTTTTTCTATTTATCCACAAATTCCCAGGAATATTGTAGACAAATTCAAGAGCTACCAGGTGAAAGGAGAAACTATTAAAAGTAGACAGAAAAGAAAAAAAATTAAATATCCTAGAGACACAGCCAGGATAACACAAAATTTAAGAGCTTCCACATTAAAGGATCTGAGGGCTTGAAATATAACATTCCAGAGGACAAAAAAAGGTAGGATTACAAATAAGAATCATCTACCCAGAAAAACTGAGTATAATCCTTCAAAGGAAAAATGGATATTCAGTAAAATAGAGAACTTTCAAAGTCCTATGAAAAGACCAGAGATAAGTAGAAAATTTGACTTTCAAATGCAAAACTCAAGAGAAGCATAAAATGGTAAACATGAAAGAGAAATCATAAGAGATTCTATAAGGTTAAACTATTTACATTCCAAATAGGAAGATGACACTTGTAACTGTAAGAACTTTCTCTTTATTAGAACAGTTAAAATGAGTATAAATAGAGGACAGAGGTTTGAATTAAATATGATGGATAATTATCTGAAAGAGATAAAATTAAGTTGTGAGAGAAAGGAATGCATTTGGAGAAGTGGACGGGGAAAGGTGCAATAAGGGTAAATTATCTCACATAAAAGAGGCACAAAACTTTTTCTAGTGGAGGAGGAAAGATGGGTGAAGTGAGGGTGGGTGTTTGAATCTTACTCTCATTAGAATTGGTTGAAAGAGGAAATAACATACACACTCAATTGGATATAGAAATGAATAGCAGTCCGTTTTCAGAAAAAACCTGGGAAAACTTCTATGAACTGATACAAAGAGAAATGAGTAAAACTAGGAGAACATTGTACACAGTAATAGCATTATTTTATAATGATCAGCTGTGAATGACTTAGCTATTCTCAGCAATACAATGATCCAAGACAATTCCAAAAGACTTATGATTAAAAATGCTATCCACCTTTCTGAGAAGGACCTGATGGGAGAGTCTGAATGCAGATTGCAGGATTCTTTTTTTTTTTTTTTGTCACTTCCTTTATTATTCTTGGTTTGTTTTGGGGTTTGTTTTTGTTGTTTTTTTTCTTTGTTTTTTTATTTTTGGTTTTGGTCTACATTTTCTTTTGCAACCTGACTACTATGGAAATATGTTTTACATGACCACAAATCTATAATCTCCATTAAATTGCTTGCCATCTAAATAAGGGGATGAGGAGGATTTATGAGGGAGAGAGATAACTGGGGACTCAAAATTTTAAAATATTAACATTTTTATTAACTTTTAATTTAAAAATATTTATTTAAGTTAAACTTAAATTTTAATTTAAAATTAAATTTAAAAAGAGAATTATAACATTCAAGATGCCAGGGGGAGAGAGAGAGAGCAGATTATTGAATAGTCTATAGAGCTTATTCATCATATCTATTTGTGCATCTATTTTAAATATACTTATATATACAAGTATATGTACAAATACATATATATAAATACACTCAAATTTGTTTACATACACATGAGTATTTACATACATACATATACACCCTTTGTATACT